>NW_027526245.1:60191723-60211196 GCF_048455015.1 Haemaphysalis longicornis
CTTTAAGAGTTTTAAAGAGACCTCTTCAGTTTTATTGAATGGTGTTTTCTGTCCCCCTTATTTACTTTTAGAATAACTGGAATGTTTGTGTTTGTGTGTTTCTGTGTTGTCTTTCAGGGCTGTTATTATAGGATTGGGCTTTTTAGGCCTTTCTGATAGCTTGGACGTCGACGCAGCTGCGATGGCACTGGGCTGCTTCTCTTTATCATTGACGGCAAGCGTTCGTGAAGAAAGCCCAAGGAATTGAGGATGTGCCAAACGTGTACCGAATTGCACGCCATCGACAACTTTTACCAATTCTTGGCGCCACATTTGTTGAAGAAACGGAAGCGAGGGATTGCGGAACGTGGGTGATTCTTTTTTAATGGTGGATGGCATTCACATTGACGATGATAGCACTTTTAGGAGGCAGCTGCTAATGGCCACCTCTTCTTCCTTTCTAATATTTCCAACATCCTCCCGGCCACGCGATAAATGGCGAAGATACTGAGCATGAAGTTAAGTATTCCAGTTTCCAACGGTCACCAAGCATTAGTCTTTTAACACTTTTGTCCAAGGTCACGTAATCAGTTCATTGTGGTCTGAATCCATGTCATGTCCGTCGTGTTTGGTGACACCATGATAGTCCGGTCTTCTGCTTCCATCGGTGCTTGAAGCACCGATGGAAGCAGAAGCCTTGATGAGTCAGGCCAGTTTAAGCGTGGAATCTGGACCATCGTCGGCACTGGATAAAGACATGGTAGTGCTTGTGCAAGCTTCATGGGGCATGTGCGGCGGATCATTGTATAGTGGAAGAAGTCACAATCAGGCTGCGTAGTCCTGTGTGTGTAACGATCTTCCTTCTTAAAAGTAACTTTTTTCTCCTTTTTTTGGATGCATCCGCCCTTGTTCATGCGTTTCTGTGGAGACTTGTTTAGGGTGATTGTACGTGGTGATCGTAGGGCTGACAGAGTTTTCTGTTTTCTCAGTCTTTGTTTTGACTTCGGGAACCTGAAATCGTCACATTTTGCAATTCGCAACGCAATCACCCCCAAACCCGAAGTTTCGTGAAGGCATCATGTGTCTAAAGGCTCCGTCCACGAGTGTGAGGTTCGGTCGAGCTGTAGATTATTCTGAAGGCATCATTTGTTCGCCTGTGGTCCTGCTTTTTGGACTTCATGAAGTTGTTTGTTCAGCACAGAACGTGTTTTAGTGCCCAGAAAACTACGCGAATCCGATGCCTCTTGAGGTGTTTTTACCGCGTTGTCTTAGCTCTGCCCAGAGCTCATCTTTATTGGAGTTACTAAAGCCATTTCATCGTTCAGAGTGTGCACTGTGGGGGAAGCTGTTTCCAATTCCTTGTCTGAGCACAGAGCGGTAGCAGTTGTCTCCTCTTTTTTTAATTGCATTCAGTCCTCGTTTAAAAGAAGCACCTCGTTGAATAACCTGTGGCCCTTCACGATCATTAAAAACAATCCCCAAATGACTCTTCCTGCTGAGAGAGTCATTACTCTCCACTGCGGAGACGTTGTTGGAGGTACCTAGATGTTTTCCCGCTGGTGTTGCTACAATGTCGTCGTCGAAATGGTTTTGCAAATCTAGAAACAATCTGTTCATTATAAATTTAGTTAAAAGGATAGGATCTTGGAATTCATACGCCAATTTTTATTCTTCGGTTGAATGATCCAAATCAAAAGTTCTTCAGCATCGCTGTCAAGCTTATTTGGAATCCTATGCGTTTTGAGTCGGCTTTTCTTCAAGAAAATGAGCTTACAGATTGATGGTGTCTCGGTGCTCATCTCAGTTTTGATGTCCTCAATGAGTGTGGTTACATTCTTTCGCATTAGGCTTCGTCTGCGGCAAAGGGCTTCCAGGTCCATTCTCGACTTCGTTAATGGCTACGTGGTCGTTAGGAAAGATCGCGGTCGGGCGAGGGTAGACGCCGTTGTCGTTGCCTTTCACTGGTCGAAGCTGTTGTCGTTGACTTTCACTGGTTTCCGCGAGGCGTCCGCCAAGAATCGGTAAAAATTGTTGAGCGCGTGGGATATGGTACACTTTTACCGGGTCCTCAATTCCTTGGGCTTTGTTTGCAAAAGCTTGCGGTCATGATAATGAGCAGCAGTCCAGTGCCATCGTAGCTGCGTCACTCACGTCATCGTTGCTGGCGGTCCACAGACTTCGTCCTTCAACTGTGTAGCCCTTCAATCCTGGTCATGGCTCCAAATTTGTTGAAGAAACGGAAGGGAGGGACCGTGGCACGTGGGTGGTCCTTTTTTATTGGCGGATGGAACTTCACAATGATGATGATAGCCCTTTTAAGACACAGCTGCTAATGGCCACCTCTTCCTTTCTGATATTTCCAACAGATATGGGCGGCCGCACCACCCCGTGCGTCGCATGCAGGAACGGCGGGACATCTATCTCCTGGTCAGATGTCAGGATGGTACCCAGCACACCGGGACCCCTTGACTTAGCACCCCCTCGGGTTTCCTTCATTTGATCCGCCACCGCCGAGCGCGCCAAAAGCACCACAAGTGGCACGGGCGGTTCAGCGAAGGTGGGAGGCGTTGCGGCCCCCCCCCCCCGGTGTCCATCTCCTCAGCTCTTTCCAACGTACTGGAGTACAGGGTGGCAGTGGCAGTAGCGGCATCGGTCCCGACGGAGGCAGATGGTGCTACAAACGCTGCTGCTTCAGCAAGCGGTGTGGTGACGGGTTGGTGAGGACACCATGGGGGGGGGGGGGGGGCGAGAGCGGGACCAGGACAGCCTCGCTGAACTGGGTGCCCGTGTAAACTAGACGCCACTCCGCCCAATGCCGAGCTGCGTCGCGTACTTCCGCAGGGGGAAAGAGGCGAACCTTCTCCTCCCCTCTGGGAAGGTCATGTTTTCAGTGACCTTGATTATGATGATCTTTGTTTCCAATTGAACGTTTTCACATTTGCGGGAGTATGCCGCGTGCAGCCCGCCGCAGTTCATACAAGTGAGAGTACTAGATGGACAACTGTCTCTCGGAAAACGTCGCAGACAGAAAAACGTTGCATGCAGTCGCCCTAGAAAACACCGACAAACCATTGCATCTACTTTTATTCACTTTCTCACGCAGCTCTTGGCCGTGCGCACGCCCGTAGTGCTCACTGTCTTTGTAAAACTCCAATGGGGTGCCCTAGTTTTCCACAGGTTGGGTGACCCAAGTGAGGTTAGCGAGAAAGTCTGTGGTTTTCAGCAAATCGCCGTGCCAGACCGCACGCACTTTCTCCGGTTTACAAGACTTTCTGTGGAAACCTCATACCATTTCACCATTTAGATGATAAGAAAACATTTTCCTTATCTGTACAGAAAACTCCGTCATCCACCTAAACGAGAATACTTGACCTCGGACGCGTCTACACATAAAATGCAAATCTGGGTATTTCTGTGTTGCAACGTAAAAATTTCTGTCTTTATGTTTCTATGTAAACTATGTTTTTATGTAACAAAACAGAATGGCTGAGGGTTGCAGCCCTGATGCACCAAACGTTGCACGCTAATTGACGCGCCCAGTGACGTATTTACGATCAACCCGTGGTGCATCTGCGGTATGCCAGTGCCACACACTAATGACCGATTCCACAATTGCATGGTCCCGAAAACAAAAAAAATGAATGACGGGACACGCAGCGGTCAAGCTGGAGAATCACGACGCCACTGGCGTCACAACATTCAAGAACACATCTCGCCGTATGTATATTTGTTTTGACCGTATGACCTTTAATACTGCACGTCTGGTGCGGCCGTACAAGAAGTGTGTTTAGTGTTTATAACCCTCGCACCACCACCGTCATCAGTATTTTATATACAGCGTTCCACAACCCGATTGGCCGGTACGCTGGTGCAGACTTCAGTTTTTCCGTTAATTCTCTTTTCGGTGTGACCGCCGTGTGGGAAGAGGATTACGGCGGTGGAAGAGTTTTAGGTGAAATGCTTCATTGAATATTGCCGTCAAAATAGGTGACACCTCCTCTTTGAAGCATTTATAAAAAAACGCGCTTAACCTGTGTGGGTCGGGCTACTTCCCTGGGTTTCAAGTTTCAACTGTTGACTTCATTTCTGCGACAGATATGTGGTGTTCTAAGCTATCTTTTATTTAATCGTCAAGGCTTTGCATACAGCTGCGGTACTCTTTTCGAGAGCCTTCATCATTACGTGGTCCGTACGTGGAGAGTGATAATATTGAAAAAAAAAAGTGGTCGATGTCGTCTATCTCAGTTCAAGCCCGTCCTTTCCATTCGCTTTCGTCGATCGTGTAGGGTCGAGCATGTGCTTTTTTGATTGCGCGCGCTCCCGTTTGGGCATTTCTCCCCCTTCTTATTGCTCGGCTCTCGCTCGAAAGAGTGCTTCGCTGTTGCGTTCTTCGTCTATAATCTCGGTCTGCTGTTTAAGCTTGCGTATGTCTTCTTTAAACAACGCAGGTGCGTTTCCTTCCTGAGTTATTTTCGTTAAATATAGGCGTAAAGGGCTTTCCTTTGTTTTGTATTCGTTCACCTTTCAATGGCTGTACGTTTTATAGCCTTTTAACTGATTCTCAGCGTTCCCAGATTTTACCGTCTTCATTACCTGTCTGTTAAATTATTGTTCTTAACTTGTCAGTGAACATTTCACCGTCTAGGAGTTTAGCATTAATTTAGGAGTTTAGCATCTAGGAGTTTAGCATTTATTTAGGATCCCAAAAGAAAGCAGTACCTTGCTTTCTTGGCCCAACCCTGTACTTAACCAGGCAGTGGTCAAAAATGACTCTGTGTGTACTCCGTTACCGTCGAATTTGCGAATGAAATAAAATGACGCATATAATCTGTCCAGCCTCCTGTGACTGCTACACTGAAAGTAGGCACCAAATTCATCGATAATTTTTGCCAGCAACTCGGGGCTTGCGTCCTTTTATCCTGCGGGGATAACACCGACAAAGTTCCCCGTCCAGAAAACGTGCCATTCACTAGTGAGGTACTAGCCGATATTTTGAAAAAGTACACCCAGACTGTTTTCCCACCTTTTGGCACATACATAGAGATGACGGGCGATCCGACACTTTTAAATGTGAGGTCGCACATACCTTGCGACCATACTTGGTTGGACCCTTTCTACACAAACACCTCTCCTCTTTTTCCCAAAAAACACACAACCAGCGGAGCATTAAACAGGCGTAACTAGTACACACATATTACCTAGGCGTGAACATCTGCACCATAGTCCTGGTCTCGCCCTCCCCCTCGACGTTTGTCTCCTGCAATGTCACTTCATCTCAATCCTGCTCAATAAGCGGGTGGTACACCTGACATCGCTTCGTCTTGGTGGCAAGCCCCCGAACATATAGCGCAGTGAACTTCGAAGGTCCGTCAGAACGCATTTTCCCAGGCAGCACAGAAAGTGTATTCGAAAACCGGCCCGTCTCTGGCCTATTCGGTCAGCATTCAGGTTCTGGCAGCCTATGATCATACGTTGAGCAGCGCACATTCGGCCACCGAAAGTTTCGTATTTCTTCTACCGCTCGCGTCTAGACCCAGAACAGTGGGTAGACCGACTACCGATATTCAGTTTACTTTCGGTGACCGATATTCAGAAAAAGAACGGCCAAAGTACGGCCCGAGAGCATCCGTTTGTGCTACGGAAAGCGGGGATAAGCCGAAACACCACAAGCGACCGGCCTCACAATATTTGCACTTTTTTGGCAGTTGGTGTTCGGAAAGACACCAGTAGGACTGGAGCCTCCGTGCATTAGGTTTTCCTTTGAAGGTAGGTTGCGGTTGTCGGGATTATACAGGTGCACACAGGAAAAAAATAAAAAAAACTATTTTTCTAGAACACGGTGCTATAACATCTGATTCCTTCTATACAAGACAAAACCATACACGTAAAACAACACAAAATGAAACAAAAAATTCCAGAGAGATAGGGAAGAGAAGTCATTCAAGGGAAATAGAAATTTGAAGACATAGAGGCCTCACACTTGCACCTCGAGCAGTGTGCTGCGAGATATCCCACTGTGGTGACTTGTTTGGAGGCTTATCTATGCTAATGAAGTCTTTTCTTGATACATCGCCCTGACTGTCCGATGTAGAAACGACCGCAAGAGAAAGCTGTCTACAGGTATCTTCGCGCATACATGTTCCTCACCTCACCTCAGTCGCCTTCGAAAGATTTGTTTCTTCATTAACCACATGGCAGCATCCAGATACCGTACTCATACACTGAACTACGCCATCCCGCATGGGTTAAGTGCGTCGATATTTTCCATACTGTTCTAGATTCTTGCGGCAACGGAAGCCACCGCCCTCCGCCTCTACCAGATGCTATGGAAAAAAAATTGGAGACACGTAGGCTGTTCCAGGATCACATTAGATTCATGTGCCAGGGCATATTCGCACCCGGACCAAGCAAGTTGATGTCCACTTTCTTCCGACACCTCGCATAGACGGCCGGGAACATACCTTTGCCACCTCTTTCCGACTTCCTCCGTGAATGAAAAAACATCACGTTAGGGAAACACAAGATGTGCATACCCTGTCACAAGTAATGTTGCCAGAAAAGATCCACGATTTCCTGGCCAAAGGGCCCAAGTTTGAGCCTCATTCAAAACCGAAACTTTTCGACCTTCTCGCTACGGTGCACACCATTGCCAATTATGCTACAGAAGTCGGGAAAGACGCTTGCGTTACCGAAAGGGTTAATCGCGTAACTGGCTGCACGATATTTGCAACGGATTTAGGCTCGACTTTAAACAAAACGTACAATGCCTCCAAGACAGTGAACTTCTGCTGTTGCAGTCCGAGAAACCAGAGACTTCGCCGTTCCTAAAGAATCGCAGTATCAAGAACAGCCAGAAGTAGCCACCACCAAGAACGTCTAGCGATAGGATTGCATTGAAAAAAAGCACCTGAAAAAATGCAAACGTCAGCTGAAATACTCTACAAGGAGACTGCGTTTAGATCTGGCCAAAGCAATCAAAAGCAGCACACAGGTTAGTGTACGTCCTTTTTTAACGTTGAAGACTTAGAAGGAGGGTAAGCGGGGGAATGTTGCCACCTTCCTAAAAAGCACTTAAAAAAGTTGCCAATAGACAATCCCTTCTTGCTAAGAATCCCTGGTGAAGTTGTGGACTACCTAAACGAAAACTCAAGTTTTAAACATTTTGCACTTGATCGGCAGTACCTATTACAGCGTTCCCCAAGGCATTGTTATATTATCTTTAGTGCACAGTAGTAATGTTTATGAAAATGTGCGATTGAAAAATGAAGAAAGTAATTCCTCCACGAAGTTGTTGCGTCTCTTGAAGCTGCATCTAGAGTCGTTGTACATTCCTGACCTAGGGTCTGTTTTCTCGCAAAAAGATGGTGTGCCACTTCACTATTGCATCGCGCCAGTTCTCTGCAATTTACACGTTGCGAATGGCGACTGAGCGCTGCAGGATTCTTTGAAGGTGTCCAAGTGTGTTCGTTATGTCGATGACTTTTCAGTGTGCCTACCATCCAGTGGTAACGTTCATGACGCTTCTGGAGGTATTTTGAAGATGTATAATACTGCCCACTGTGGTCTCCGGTATACATAGGTACTTCCTGTCAGCGACTGCTTGCAATTTTTGGATCTTAGCCTCAAAAAGTTCTGAACACACTTGCTGGTCCTATCGCAACCGGTTGGAAAAGGGCTTACTCCCATTACACTCTACCCATACGAAGTCAATCAAGCATGGAAGTGTGTTCACGGCGTTCCTTGCTGTGCTCATAGCTTATATGCAACACTTGCGTCCTCTTAGTATAACCCAACTTTTGCAGGATATTTGTATAAAACTCCTAGACCTAAAGCAACAGTTTTCTGATACCCTTACCAGTTGGCAATATAAAACTCGACCATGCAACCAGTTTCTTTCTATTAGGTCAGGGCACTTCATGCTTGTAAAGCGAGGTGTCGCCAAGTGAAGTTTTCTAAACAGCCCCCAAAAATAGTGTCCACACAAAATGAGTGACAGCCTGGGAATACAAGTAACCCATTTTGAACAAGAAGGGTTCCCCAAGCATCATGTTGACAACAGTTGCGCATGACGTTCTGTTGATTATGATGACGATTGGTAGTGGTATCCCCTTTGTAGCGGGGTAATGACGCGTCAACTTACCAAAAAGAAAACTAAAAAAAACTAGTATACCTATGTTTCACACTCTTCGCTCAATACTACCGCTTATCTTGGGGCAGGCACAAAAGCAGTGTTTTATACGTTCCTCTAAAATAGAAACGAAAGCTCGTTCCTCGTTTCTTCCCAGTTTTGAAACGAGTTCCAGTTAGAAGTTCCTTCATTGCGACAGGAACGCTTTCCAGTTCCACTTGGAAAATTGGAATGTGTCGTTACATTGACCTTACAATTAGGTTTTTATAGTGTGGGTAATCCTGGAGTGAAATTGAGGGAGAAATTTAAAACTCACTTCGGAGTACACGTTTATTATACGAATATTAACACCGCCGGGAGCAGATTATGTGGAGATAAAAATATTAAAAAAAATCTCCTTGGCGAATTTTTTCAGGGAGCCCCGGATGACTCCAGACGGCTCTAGGACAATTTCGGTGCAGGATGTTTCGGTGCGGAAATTTCGGTGTACAGATATATCGGTGCACGGACGTATCGGTGCACGGACGAATCGGTTCACGGACGTATCGGTGCACGGACGTGTCGGTGCACGGACGTATTCGTGCACGGACATATCGGTGCACGGACATATCGGCGCATGGACCTATCGGCGCGGAAACATTTCCGCGACCAAATTGTCCGGTGCTTGCCTCTTTGCGACAGCCGTTATGTTTTTATTTCTGCTTAACGTGGGTTATGGACAACAATCTGGAGCAGTGAATTTATTTTTTGATTTTTTTTTTAAATTTATATTTATATATTTTTGTTTAATACATATCCTTAGGGACACCTGTTAAGCTGCCGACAGAATTCTTTAGCACACAATTTTTTTTTCATTGGCGACAGTGTAATTTATATTCGCGCTTTTTTATCTAAGACAATTAACGTGTGTTTACTATGGTCCGACGCATTTTTGAATTTTTTAATATTAGACAACCTTAAAATACATAAGAAACATGCACACTCTCAATATCGAAAACGTAACAAGCATTAGCTAGCCCCCCAGAATCCAGAAAACCTTATGACGGGTATTATGTAGGCTGGGCTGCCTTGCTAAAATGAATTTTTGAACACTGGTCTAGGATATTGTCGTGGAGGAAGAACGGGCCTTTTTGCAACCGCGGCAGCTTCTAGTGTCCTAAATGCTGATTAAGCGCGTACGGGTTGTGCATATACATTGCACCTATCCTGTTCGGGAAAACCAACTTTCGTTTTATGTTTACATGCCTACATACACCACATTTTAATTCTTTGCCCTAGCGCCCCTTACCCCCTCTCTCCCCGCCTGCACGCTCGAATCTCGACCTGATTTCTTTTTCAGTCATATTATTTTCGGTTTCCCCTGAAAATCCTACAGGCTTGGCGGAGTTCACGGTCTACGAAGCCTCACCGCAGTGATGCAGAAAAAAGCTTTACATTCACCAGTTGCTCACAGAACCTCTGTAATGTGCAACAAAAAGCCGCTGAGAACACACTGGCCACTATCGTTTGCTGGCTACGACCTTCCGCGCGTCGCGGTCATACCGATGGCGCCCCCACTACAGGAATCGCTCTTTCTTAACCTTCAGTCTCCCCATTGGGAATTAACTCTTTAAGTCACGCATATCATAGACACCCCCGGCATACATTGCCTTCTCCCATTAAAACGAGCAAAAAAATTGAATAGGCTAGTGTGACGAGAGGGGCGGCAACAGTCGTCTTCAAGTTTTCTAAGTCCAGTTGACGCAATGGTGAACCACAAGTGACACCTCTCTATCTACCAAGGGGGTTGGTAGCCAGCGGGGCTCAGCCTTCCCCTTCCCTAAGTAACGCCACCGTAAGTGCGATCGTTGGTTTGTTAGTTTTAAGTAGAACTGACACAGAATGCAACGAATACAAGATTGCTTGAGAAAATAATAAATACGGAATGCACACGCGCTTAATATACCTCGTTTTTCTGTTGTTTTTTTTTTTCGCGGATGTTTTGCTGTCTGGGGAGAGGATGAACGAAAAGCAGCAGCGTCTTGCAGCGTTGGGTGAAGTGAAAGCAAAGCGCCTTGGTAACACTTAAAGTAGTAGCGTTGTTCACAGGAATCATGTTAAAATAAAAAAAAGGTTGAACGGATGCAAATTAACAATGGTATTTTTTTACCATCTACTACAGAATTTGGGTTTTACGTGGCAATGCTCCGCCGGGGTATAGCGTTCGTTTCCACACACGGCGGCGCAAGCACAAGTCTCGAACGTAAAATCATATCAAGTCACGAAATTGCAATAATAAAGATACAATGTTCAAAGAATGCCTGAGACATCCTGTGACTCAAAATCTCTGGGCCAAGACGTCGTGCACCAAAATGTCCGTGCACAGAAATGACCGCACTGAAATGTTTTACACCTAAATGCCCGACGCCTAAATCTTCGGAGCCGGTATTAGACAATCTTTCTCTCCAGGGACCAGTTCTATTTGTCAGACTCGTGTCCTGGCCTCCCCAGGCAAACAATGAAATGTGAAAAGCATTCTCGGGGCTACCCTGTTCACCCGTCGAACGCCGCGTAAGTTCAATCAGAATGAAAGCAAGCACAAGCTGCGGCCTGCTTCATGGTTATTCTTCTGCCTTTGACCTTCGAGGAAGCACTTACGGCTGAAGGGCGTATTAAGACATAAAGATGCGCAGGCAGGGGGTGACAGTAGGTGGAGTAGAAGAGGAGGAAGACGAGGATCAGGGCGCTCACTGCCTCGCTAATAGACTCTATCACTACATCGGAAGCCAGACGCTGGTCTTCTTTCGCTACACATTTTCTGGCGCCGTGAAACACGGGAACCGGCACACGAGCGGATCTACGTTCGATGGCGCAGCGTCTCCGAGGCACGCGAGGCTTGCATACCTTCGTACTGCTTTATCCTGAAAGCCTTGCCCTCGGCCGCCGCCCATTTCGGCTCGTGCCAAAAGCCCGCCCTTGTCCCCTAGTTATTCGAAACCCCAGCGTCTTGCTTCATCGACTGGTACCATGGACGCTCTCGCATTCGCCGAGATTTCCTGCGAGCGACCATCTCCGGGACCGTGATAGTCCTCGACGCCTTGCTGCGGAGCCAGGCAGCAACCGCCCTGGACAGTCAAAATGTCCTCGACCTCATCTTGCGTCTCCAGGTTAGCCTTCTCAAACTTGACACTCAAGTTCAGGAGAACCTGAAGGATGAAAAATTTGATGCCGACGTTTTGGAAGCGATCGATTACGACGAGCGTATCTGCGCCTTGCGAACGCGCGAAGACTCTAGTGCAAGCGCCATCCTTCAACCTCAGGCGGTCCTGTTTACTAGCCGCATCGCAACCTCGACTATTTGCTCGCTCCCCAAGGAGGCCCGGCGGACAATGGTCCCGGGTGACGTGCCGCCCATCCGGGAAATGACAGGTGGGGCGGTAGAACAGAACAATGATGACGGAAGCGCTGCAGCCTTCCAGGACGCCAACAAAGACCCCTAGGGGCTCAGCCCGGGAGGACGGCTCAAGCGGCCTCCCAAACCTGGTGTTCCCGTGATTGCCGTGGTGGAGAAATCTCAGTGACCGTTCCCAGACCTCGCCGTCGCTAACGCGACTATCGTTTCCCTGATTTCTGACGGGCCTTGCCGCAGTGGTGGCGTCGCCGACACGGCTCTCACTTTAGAGACGTCGCTACAGCCCTTCTGCAACCCTCGCTTCGACGACTTGACTACCGCTCTGGAGACGTCTGACCCGTTCTGCCACGGCGTTAGTGTCGATGATGCGTCTCTTGTTTTGGATATATCTGAGCTTCCCTATGGCGACTATTACGTCGGCGACGCATCTCTCGTTTCGCAAGAGGTTCAGAAACCCCGTTTCCAGTCGAAGAATATTTTCATTGGGTCCAGCAACGAAAACACTATTCGTGCAGAAGGTGAATTCGCTTCACGGGATAATGAAGCGCCTGTTTCTCCGATGCTCTGTGAGCGAGCTTCGACGCCGGAAACGAGTTTCGGGTGCGCTAGCCCAGGCCCGGTGGGGAGGCATCCTCAACAAAAGCTTCGATGGTGACTACCCCTTCTACAACAAGACCAAGTTGATGCTGGACGCGCCTTTCCACAGTGTTTATACTTCCGAAAAGAGGGAAGTACTGTGGTTCGCAGAGAAAACGGGTGTGCTTCTGGAACACACTGATTACTTCACGGAACGCCTATCAGACGTGCCACTACCCTCACCGCATGATCTCTGGAACTTTGACGGACCGCAGCAGCTGTTCCCATTCGATCCCGGTGGCCGCCTTGACAAATCTGTTGACAGAAATCGACGGCACCGCGATGCCCAGCCAAATGCTCCACTGGATACCCGAGCCAGACTGCAAGGATCGCTGCTGTGAAATCATGCGCCGCTATGGAAGTCGAAAACCTGGTCTTAGTGGGGCCAAGACTACGCCAGTGACCATGCCGCTGCCAGCTAGCTCCTGACTAACGTGGCGGCGGCGGGAGTATGTTAAGAAATAAAGATCCGCGCAGGCAGGGGGCGACAGTAGGGGGAGTAGAAAAGGAGAAAGAGCAGTATCAGGGTGCTCACTGCCACGCTAATCGATTCGATCACCACATTGGAAGCCAGACGCTATCTTCTTTCGCTACAGGGCGGGCAAATTAACCAGCATAGAAGAAGAGAAACGCAGTAGCGACTTGTTGATTTTTGTACTCGAGCCTTGGCATCAAAAACAGCCAAATCCTTGCAATATAACGGCAGGAACGCCGTTCCTGCCGTTCCTTCAAAAACGTAACGAGTTACCGTTACAGTTCCACCGACCCTTAATGGAACGGTGGCGTTCCTCCATTCCTCCAAAAGGAACTAGTTCCAGGAACGCCGTTCCTTGTAACGCCGCTCCGTACCACACTGCACAAAAGCTCATTAGGCAAAAAATATTTCATCTTTCTGTTACAGGTGGCACCTGTCCTAGGCAATATAGCTTACCACAGCTGTCCTAGACAGGTGGAAGCTGTCCAAGTGGTAGGCAATAGTCCCCTTTCTGCTTTTCGTCCAACAGCATTTTAATATTTTCGTCGCCTCGACAGCCTTGAAGTTAATTGCCTCTGTGGTACCATTAAATTCTGAGGCTTCTGTAAACAGAATATTTCCAGCTAGGTCATATGGATACCCTTCCATTCTAGTAGTATGTACCGCATAGCTTCTCTTTCTTTTCCGCAGACCACGCGTATCCCATCATTTTGTGTATACTTCCCCACAAATCTCTTAGTTCGCAAACAACCTGCTCTAGCCTCAAAAAGCAAAGCACTTCGTTTGGAGTCATTGTAGAAATTTTGCCTTTTAATGTCTAATTTCCCAGCCCTGTACATCTCTAAGAAAGATCTCGCTTTCATTTTTTGTCTCCATTTCTTAGTTTCTATCTGCCATGTCTCTTTTTTGTAACAATGTAAGCAGGGCTTTGCTGCTCGGCACCAGGAGGTAAAAAGCAAAAAGAAATATGCCTTCGTTCTGTACAAGCACAGCCTTTCCCACCGGCTCAAGAGGATTGGGAAAGCACAGTCGTCAACATTCTCTTTTCAGCGCCACAGAAACTTGTCAATTTATGCAAGAAGAGTTATCGTACCATTGTCAAATGCGCATGCGATATTCAATGTTAGGTCAAGTTCGTTGACTGCAGTGAGAGCGTGGCCTATGTCCTGCCATTGAATGATGGCAAGTGTATCGGGCGACTAGGCGTTGCATCAGCGAACGATTGTGTGAGCCCCCCAACAATGTGGGCAATGGCACAACCCGGCATTTGGCCACCCACTGTACTGCCCATGGTTGTACGCCTTCGTTTGACAAGAGCAGCATTATCGACAAACACGGGGTTCAGCGGACGCAGGAGATCATTGCGGCGCATCGGATCACACGTTGCGGCCATAATTGGGTGAGTATGCCCTTCGTTATGCTCACGGAGAAACAAGTGTTCTTAAGAGGAGGTGATGATTTGTAATGGCCGAACGGTCTGACCACGTTCCCCCTTTGCATCCTGTGGGAAATACGCTAACCTGACTTGATGATTTGGTGTATGGATAAACGCGTTCCGGTCTAATGAAGTTAGTTGCAAGTTCCGCATTGTCTCGTCGTCTTTCCTTCGTCTTCGCGTAGTCTGCGCATTGGACGTTCAAGTATGGTGTACTAAGTCGCCCAAACCTATACTTTGATTTGTCATCATAACTGATGCTGTCTTTCAGCAGCAGTGGAATATCTCGCACGAGCAGCGCGCAGTGCATAGAATACTTCAGAGGCAGAATTGCCACAACTTGTTGCAGTAAACACAAAGCAACCCCTTTTAACACTCAGTGACACTCCAATACTTGCTTTGAAGAAGAGACCACGGATGACGTGGGAAGCACAATGGTCGCTTTATGCTAAGCAGCCGTTAATGTAGCTCGAAGAGTTCGTCGGGTGAGTTGACGTAGAAAGGCTCAACAAAACTTGCAAACCAACGTTCAGCAAGCTGGCTGTTGATACGTAACAACACACAGTGAACGTAGTCAGAAAAAACTCCCTCCGCACGGGGCACCTTGAGCACTCTTGGGGACGGTATTGGCGACACCGTGGACCCCGAGCCCCCATACTCACGCTGTAATCTGTCGGGGCTAGGCGCTGTAAGGTGAGGGGCAGCAACCACAAATGGTGGCCGCTGGAGCCAAGGTCCAGCTCTAGTGGATGTGCGCACTGTTTGTGTACCAGACAGGGAGCTCCGGGTCCTCTCTCGGTATCAAGGTAACCCGAGCGAAGAAAGTACCCCTGTCCCTTGCATTTATACTATAGCTTATGCTATTATCTAAACCCCACCTCAAACCTCATCGGTCCCGAAAAGGACCGCACCAAGGTTTTTTTCAATCTACCCATAACTTCAGTTTTCCGAAATAAAACCACTCTCGCTTTTTAGTGATAAAATAGGTTGACCAGTTGAACCCTTTTGCTTCCAAGTCAATATTTCTAGTCTCCAAATTTTTTGAAGGTGTTATTGGCGAATGTGTTATTTGAAGGTGTTATAGTGCCAGCCTGGGAGTGGCGCAGATTCCATAGGCGGAAACCATCGTCCTGCGGGGCGGAAGCTGCAAGCAGCGCCCAGAGGAGTGAGTGATGTCCCACAAATGTTTGGACCCCTTACTATCCGCGGGCTATGGGTCCAAACAGTTTTTGGGTATGTTTTGTAGCGCCACATAGAACAATAAATCGAATCGAATCGAAATCAGAGAAACCCACAAAAGAAAGAACCTGGGAAATTCTTATTGAGGTCAGTAGCCACAATCAGGCAGATACACTACTTGCAAAAACCCGCATGGCCGATCGGGCTGTTCGAGCCGTGCCCCAATGCAGCCTAAACAGCTCCTAGGGTGTGATCTTCGAATATGGCCTACTAAATGAAACTGAAGCTGACCTGCTCGAGGGGATTCATGGTCAGTGCGTAACAGCGGTCAGGCGCAGCACCGTGCTTAGAGATGATAAACCAACACCTACAAAGCGCCTCATCTTAACCTTTGACATGTCCACCCTTCCAGAATTCATCAACGCAGGTTACATCCGATGTCCAGTCCAGGCCTACATCCCTATCCCGCGGTGCTGTTTCAAGTGCCAACGATTCGTGCATGGCACAAACTCCTCCACGGCCGACTTACCTGTGCAAAATGCATCCAGAATGACCACCCGTCCGAAAACTGCAACGTGGAACAGTTTTTCTGCGGAAACTGCCAGGGTCCCCACGGAGACGACTACGGGAAATGTGAAGCAGGCGTGATGCGCATGAGGGTTAATACATTTATTTAGGTCGCGTAGATCCGCCCAGAACGAGCGGCCGCCGAGCTGATTAATCGCGTTCCAACCGTGTCGCGTGGAACTGCCCACGTGCAGTCCCTCCGCTGATGATGATCAAGGTGCTAATGGGTAAGATGACGATGGTGTCACTACAGGGCTCCCCCCCTAGCTCCTAACTCGTGAAAATGCAAAATCGATGACTTGGGTTGCGCGAAACAAAAAATAAGCTATGTACAGGTATGCACAACACCCATGGTCAGTAAGATGTGTACGCAGTTAATGTCCTTATGCAGTTCTAGTCGGTCGTGGCAGGGCGTCCGGTGAGTTCCTTTCTCTCGGGGGCTTGCCTGGGAGTGGCGCAGATTCCATAGGCGGAAACCATCGTCCTGCTGGGCGGAAGCTGCAAGCAGCGCCCAGAGGAGTGAGTGATGTCCCACAAAGCTCGAGTAAACTCTCCGAGCTACAAGTTGGGGCCGATAACGGGGTTAAATGGCTTCTGTGTGTGGGGTGGATTCGTTCTGCTGCCGGCTCTGTTGTTCCACAGACCACGGCAGCAGGTGCGGAGGGAGGGACGCAGTCGACGCCGTGCGCGTCAACGGATGGGCAACCAATGCCATTGACCGGCGTGATAGCTCGAAGCGACGTTGCTTATGTGCAAAGGCCCATGAGACACCTAGAAGGGTGGTGAATGTTCTGCGAACTCGAACGCCTCGTCGAAGGCCCAGGGCAAAAAATGGTCTCTGCAGAACTTCTCGCCCGAACTGTCATAAAAGAAGCGAGTTGATGGGGAGCAACAAGTCGGTCGCAAGGTGCATGACGTTTGTTTGCTCTAATGCGCCGTTGACGGTTAGGAGCAGAAGTGAAGTCGCGGAGCCCGCAAGCGAAGCAACAGGCAAGAGTGCACGTGGTGAATGGGTCGGAGGCACACTGCGGTCTTCTTTGTTCTGGTCTGCCTAACCCGTCGACCTTTTTGTCACACGTAGTCGGATGGTGTCCATCTTTCCTCGTTGAGAGGTACTAGCCCAAGTGCGCCCTTAGAGAAGTCACGCTCCTCCAGCGCATTCACCAAGACGGGAGATGTAATATCACGATGGCAGATGGTTGGTGCGTCGAAGGGAGTCTTGTCGGTGGGGCACTGTACCTGTCGTGTATATCATTCAGGTGGCTGCGTTGCGGAGCACACGTTGTGGAGCGGTGTCATGGATGGGCTCACAGTGGGCTTAGATGGGGGTGGCGTCAACCGTGGAGGGAAGGACGTCGCCGCCTCGCTGCTCTGCAGACCACTGACGCCTTCTTGGGGTGAGGCATTATTGGACAAAGCAGAGCGTGGTTGGTGAGCGTCTGCGATGGCGTCAGTGGCAAGATATGTCACTTATGGTGCGGCTGCCGCACAGGATTTGGGGACCAGGGGGACAACGCTAGTGGCAGGGGACTACGCCAAAGGCGAAGGGTACCTCTTAAGCTGCAGGCCAAAACAGGTCGTCCCGAAAGCCGTAGTGCGCGAGCACGGCAGCCAGAAGGTCTTCATAGGCCATTTCGCTGGGCGGTGGTACGGCGAGAACGCAGCGCAGCTCGTTCGCGAGCGTTTCCCAAAGGACGGAATGCTTGAATGGCTGTATGGTGACGTAGTTCAGTGAGAACGTAGTCCCAAGCTCAATGAACCAACCTTCGATTATGCGTGGCTCAAATTCCTGTATCGGTGGGTCCCCCCATCACCATGTAGGTGTGGAGCTAGCCGGGTGACCGGAGCGGAACGTCCGGAACGTCCTCCTCGTTATTTAGCGCAAGGGAAACTGCAGGTATATTTCAGCAAAATCTCGGTATGTAACCGCCAGCTCCCGCATTCATTTAGTTTGGAACACTCATAGGGTTGGCGTTTACGACAGTAAGCGAACAAAGCGGCTGCTCAAAAAAGAAATGGTGCATTCGAAATGACGCAGGAAACCTCCAACCGTGCAAGAATAAATTGGTCATTCGAAATGACGCAGAAAGGCTCCAGCCGGGCAAGAAAAAACTTACTGGTTCGAAATGACGCTTAAGAGCTTCAGCATACAAAATTAAATCAGGTGCAAAAAGAACAGAAATCCCACTGGCGCAGTTTCAGGCAGGGGGCGCAAGCACTGCGAGGGCGGGAAATCTGAAATGAATTTAGGCGGTGGCAGTGAGGGAATAACGCTGCTGCAGCCCATTATGGCGAATCACTGCTCTGCACTTCCGACAGGTTTCACTTTGAGTGGAACAGCTTTTTAACTTGCGTGTTAACGAACTCCCCGCTGACCACCATTCCACAAAACCAACCACTTCAACTGTAATTTTGGAGCTCAATACAGACTCTGCAAAAATGCAACGGATGAATTTATTTTAACCGAGGAACACTACGATGGAAACTTCGCTTTATGGCGTTTCCATTTACGCGCTCGTTTCGCCTATTTTTGTCCAAACCCGGTGCGAAAGAGAGCGTGTGAACTGTTCATCTTTATGAGCAAGTTTTGAAGTGCTTTTCTTCAGTAATCGCCGGCCAAATGTCGCATGGCATCGGCATACCCTCATAACGTGTGCCCAGTAATTGGCTCAGCATTTTATGGTGCGTGGACACAAGTTATATTGGCAAAAGTTTGTACTTCTTATGCCATTTTATTATACTCTAGGCACGCTCATTAAATGTTGAACAGTCAGCCATATTACACGGGCCAGTTTACACACTAATCACTTGATGAAGGTAAGAGATCACAACATGTGCAGGCAAAAAAAATAGAATCGGAGCGCGAGGTGGGAGTACCTTTGTGATTCAGTGACTTGGTAGCAAACGGGGTGACCTAGCCTTGCGTGGCAAGCCAGAATTGCTCTACATGAGTGGCGCCTTTAAAAACTGTTAAGGCCTAATCATTAAAAGGCACATTGGTTTGTTTCATTCGACTATTTCACGGCCAAGGCTTAAGATGATCCGCTTCAGCGATGTAGGGTCTTTGGGAGTAATATGCTTTTAAAAGAGGCAACCACGGCGGCGTCCCTTCGAACTTCTTCACACAAAGCTACGCACTGGCTCCCACGCGTAAAGGAGTCTACGAAAAATGCCTCGCATTGCCAAGCGCACCCAACATCGACACAGGGACCATGAAGACACGTTCAGTTTATGGTGCCAAGTCAGTGTACGGGCTGAACTTCCACGGGAACAGAATGGTTTTGACGCCTGTGCTCTTTTCATTACTTAGCAACAGAAAAAAACATCGGGAGATTCTTTTTCCTCAAGCGGGAAAAAGTTGGGCTGCTTGTGATAACGATAAACAATGTGTTTTGTTCCTATATTTGTTTAACCGTGATTTTATTTGTCGGGACACTTTATTTTCGGTCTGTTGCAAGTGCTCTTTTTCATTATCTTCTGTAAAGACAAAGACACGCTCAAGGTAAGCGGTGGGAAGTAGAATCCTGCCAACATTTAAGGATTCCGAGGCAAGAATCGGAGCCTAACATCAACCTGTTTGGGTGTAAGGATGTCGGGGTTGTCCAGGTCAGTCTCAATGGGGTGTTCCGGTACAACGATGTATTTCTGCAGCAGAAATGTCACCATCAGAAAAACCTCCATCG
>NW_027526245.1:60211219-60265328 GCF_048455015.1 Haemaphysalis longicornis
AGATGATTAAGCCTCAATTTCTAAAAAATACTGGCAATTATTTATAAATGTTTTTGCGACAGATTTCTTCTTGCTGTTACACTTCGCAAGGCTATTCGTCTAGTTTGCCGAACGTACAGTAAAGAAAATTTTTTTCTCGTAGAATGGCAAAATGCTCAAAGAAAAATAAAACCACATATACGTTTAGTTTAAAAGAAGCTCTTGATTGCAAATTAGGTATTCCTAAACCCGATCAAGTACATAATTCGGGAGCAAGAAGCAGTTACCTGTTGAAATTAATACCTCGCTATCCAACCACGCATTTCTTAACCTTATTACCTATATTTTCAATTCTACACACTAGTAACATATTTACGCTTGATTTTGAGATTTCACTGGGTCCTATTTTGTTTTTTCAGGGCAATAAATATTCTGCTTATTAGCGACGTTGCCACAACCACTGCTAAAACACCCATGTTAGTACATTTATATTCCCTACAATGTACTATGGGGGAACGGATAACTTGTGCCTGGAAGAGTCACTTCCTGGGCAGTGCCTGCCGGTATGAAAAATTTAAAGGGACCCGCAACTTCGAATCCTCAGGAGAGCACGTTTTTCCTTTAGGTTGATGTCCTTGTTTTTGGCCCATGTTTTCTATACTGAATTCTTCATTTTTGCCTCGTAACGTCAATTCTCCGCGAGCGAGTTCGCAGAATGCGTACATCACTGACACCGACGTGCTGGCGAGTTCTTGTTGGCCTGCAGTTGCCAAAAGCGCCGACTACTTGCGCGCAGTGGACACCGTCCGGTATGAGCCAACCATTACCTTGTGCGGGCACATTTTTGACGGTACAGGGACGAGCCAGGGAAGCTCCAAAGATGGAGGAAACCGCATCGCATTTCATTGTCTGGGGTAACGCGGAGGGCGTTCATCCACTGCGTACGCCTCGGCTAGGGATTGATCAGATTCCAAGCTGTGCTGGTAGCCTTATCTGTCACATTTTACAGCCGACAACATAGCCTAAGCACGTTATACCGATTACTCAGATGTCGAAAATTCCGATACAAAGATAACGTCGGATGCCAGACATTTTGTTTCACAGAACCAAAGCAAAAACTCGTTTGGAATTAATCTTGCACATGGTCTAATTACGTAGCACCTATAACTGATGTCACTACTCCTAGCGCCGCCGCGGGAAACCGCGCATGGTGGCTTTTTCTTTCTGGATTTGTGAAACAAATGCCGCCTTATCATCCGGATAAATTATGAAATGTGTGTTAGTTGAGCCAGTCTATGTAGTGCAAGCAAAAACATAGAGCTTCACAGATTTAATTCAGTGACCCTTTAAGAGTTTAAGAGGAGCGGGCTTGATTAGCGCCACAACGGAAATTTGTTTAAGCAACTCAGTTACTTCGGACGCGAGGCAAATAAAACCAATGATTTTTCGTGCGGGAAAGTTTTCTTTGGGGCGGCAAATTCGGCTGTAATTTTGGCGGGAAGGACAAAGGGAAGCTTTCTCACAGCCAAACCTTGAGATAACCAAGTTGACAAAAAGTCTCAATTTTTCTTTTCATGCAGGTTTTTGTTACATGCAGCTTCGAATTGATAATCACGTCAATGAAGCGGAACCGAAACTAAAATGCTAGGCATCAGTGACGGTGAACGCCCCATTCGGAGATTTATTTCGCACTGAAAAACTGCGTGATTTGCGCCGGCAGCTTTCCCAAGAACGTAATCACTTCAGTTCACTCCAAAGATACAAGGCCACTTACCCAGGTATTCACGATCGTAACTTAGGTGTAACTCGTGCCTTTTGGCACTTTTGGTGCCTTAACCCGTTTCAGGGAACCGAAGTATCCGCCAAAAGACCTTTTTATGAACTTGGTAGTCGGTCGCACGCACAAGTACTGAGGAAGAGCTAGCCGGGATAGACCGTTGACGTTCTTCGTTAGCGCCGGCGGAGACGGCATTTAAAACTGCGAGCTCGTCTTGAAAAGGCAAAAGTTTCCGTTTTCTCGCAGCAGAAATAATCACTGACGAACTGACACCACAGATAGCGGTGGAGACTCGCGACTACCGGCCGAAAGCCAGGCCTTGCACCCAACCGACACCGCACTGACACTGGAAACGCACGGTAGTTTGCGATGCGGGTGACGCTCGCCAAATCAGTGCATTTCTCCAGCCGATTTTCCAAAAAAAGTGCAAAAAACAAGGTATAATCAGCGTAACGGAATCGTTACGTCAAGGTTAACCGTCCCAATGCCTTCGTTTCAGCTAGGTCGCGAAGTCACGGGTTTCAATGAGGCTGGCAACGGGGATTGTATACACTTCGTTAAATGCAAACTCTTGCACACGCAGTTGAGCAACTTCAAGGAAGGGTTCACAAACAAAGCGAGCCGCCCCCAACTCCAGTAGTTATGGCAACAGCTAGCTCTACTCAGGGTCGCTTTCAACTCACACCAACGCTATAACGAAAAATTCCTATGCACGTACTGTTGCAGAAAGTCCCAAAATGCGCCAGCCTGCAGAGCAACAACAAACGACACAAGCTTCCGTTACCACTGTGCTACCCATTGCGACTCAGTGTGCAACCGAACCACCAGTGGATACCCACGCTCTCACAACGCAAGTCGACTTTAGTAAAGTGATTATTCCCCTGTTATTTGCGGCACTCAAACCCTTAGCTCCGCCATACCATCCTGAAGCGGCTTGCCTGAAGTTGCTGCTATCATGGCTCTGGAACTTCTCCTAATAGCATCTCGCTCCCTACCTGGTGTGCCGTTCACTTGCTCCCTATCTGGTGTGCATCACCACCGCCAAGTCTCCTTGAACAGTCCGGCGCACGTTAAAGATCCCCAGATGGTCGAAATTATTCCGGAGCCCTCCACTGCGGCGCGCCTCATCGCCTGCGTTGCGTCGGCACGTTAAACCTCATAATCATCATCTTGAACAGTCACCTAAAACAATGCACCATTTTCCAGTGGAACGTTTGTGGTCGGAGCTCTAAGCTCGGTGGTCTACGTCAGCTTCTTCAAACTGAGCGATTCCCATTCATTGTCACTTCAGAAACACGAGTAGATCAGAATTTCCGCTTGAGTGGTTACTATGTCATCTACTCACAAAGACTAAGCGGTACAAGCCGGCTTCTTATCGGGTTTTGTACTCACGTTCCGCCACTTGAAATTCCAGTCTCACTCGACGAAACAAATGAGTACGTTTTCGCAACTACAATTTTTGGTTCGCAGATTTTCACATTCATCGCAACCTACTCACAACCCAACGCCAAGTTTGATGAGACCTGGCTGGACAACCTCATCACGTCGACTGCCAAGCCGCACATTATCTGTGTGGGCTTTAATACTCATAATGAACTTTGGGGCAGTCCGCAAACAAGCCTAAATGGTGAAAAACTCACAGACCTCCTAATTAGACATGGCTTTGACCCCCTAAATGATGGCAGCCCTACCTTCCTCAAATTCCTCAAAACAACCAGCTCTATCGATCTATCAATCCTTACTGCTGGTTTTTCAGCAAAATTCACGTGGTGCACATACTTAGACACAAGAGGAAGGGACCACTACCCATTTTTGATATCAACTCGTGACTCGCCCGCACAGACTTCCAAACAGCAGGTCCCGTGCACAGACTGGAGAGCCTTCGCGGAAGCCATACGCACCTGAATAACGGCAGCGGCTCCAGATGACGAAATTATCCCAAAGACACTTCACTGTTTACGGAATTCCACATGCTTAAGAACGAAACGCTGGAATCAACCCAACAGTGACGCTGAATACCAAAGATTGTGTGCCCTTCGTCGCCGTGCGGAGCAAAAAGCCCTCTGCACAAAATCTGTAGAAGACTTACGAGCTTCTCGAAGGGCTCAGAGACACGTAATGCGTCACCTATACGAGCTCCAGTGACAACGGTGGAGGAACTTTTGTGCAACGTTAAATACTCACAAACCATTGACGCGCACCTGGTTTGTGCTCAAAGGGTTACGCACGCAACCTAAGCATCTGCGCCCTTTCATTACCCTCTCACTGCACGAGCACTCCTCTTTGAATGTGGTCGCAAAGGAATATTGCAAGATCCTCTCCTAATCAACGCTGAGTACACTTCCACCTTTTAAACTTCCCGAATTAGCTCTTCCAGTACTGGACCTACTTTTTACATTAAAAGAACTGACAGCAGCAATCTCCGATGTAAAAATCAAGTCGTCACCAGGTCCGGATGGCGTTACTTAAGCAACTTTCACGCACTTGCCTCAAAATGACCTCCTCCGTCTCCTAAAATTACACAATTCCTCTTAAGTGAGCGGCAAGCTGCCCTCTGATTGGAAACTCGCGCAAATTACTCCTATTCTAAAGCCTAGCCGGCCGGCCACGTGTTATTGCTCTTTTTGGCCTATAGCTCTGTTGAACTGTATTGGAAAACTGATGGAAAAGATGGTACATAAAAGAATGTCCTGGTTTTTCGAAAGCAGATGCCTTTACCCGCAAGAGATGAATGGATTTCGTAAGCACAGATGGTCGCTTGACAATATATTTACCTTTATCTCGTCAGTTGAGGAGCAATTGGATTTTAGCCATATAACAATCGCAATTTGCTTAGACATAAAAGCGGCCTACGACTCTGTCACACACACACGGCTATTCTTAGTGTTCTGGCAGTACATGGCTTTGGAGGAAGACTTCACGCCTTGATTGAGGATTGCCTTGCTGGACGTCAGCTTTTTATGCGCACTGCGGACGGTGACACACGACATTTCCCCGTCAAAAAAGGCGTTCCACAAGGAGCCGTTTTAAGTCCAGTGCTCTTTATTTGACTCTCATAGAGCTGAAATGGTGCCTACCACGGGGAGTTAACATCTCGGTTTACGGAGACGCAATTTGTAACTGGTTCGCAGCTCGCTCCCGACGCACCACTCAGCAACGTCTCCAGAAGGCCCTCTTCTCCATTTCAACCTACCTAGCTGCTCGTGGACTTCACCTATCGCAAAAGAAAAGCGTAGCAATGGTGCTCACAAGGAAGCCCATGGATCGGTACCCAATTCTGCTGAGTGGGCGAGCCCTCCCGTACGCCCGGACACACAGGTATCGGCGTAATCATCGACCGTAATCTCTCCTGGTTGCCTGAGATAAAAAGACTGTGTGCCCGCATCTCTGCGACATCCCAGGTTCTGAGATACCTTGCCGGTTCGCGATGGGCCAGCCATTGCGGTCGATGTTACAGCTTCACAAAGCTTACGTCGATGGCTTTATACGACATAGCCTTCCCTTCCTGCACCATGCAGAGCCTACTAACAAAATGACGCTATTAGCGTCCCGACAAAACAGCCTGCGCATTTTTTTGGTCGACCCAGAGGTTCCTCGGGTGCCAGGACCGTCGCTGAAGCTCGTTGCTTGCCTCTGGACGCACTCATATTACAAGAGTCGCTCCGTGTCCATTATCGGCATGTACTTCAACCTACACCCCACTGTCTGGGCAGGATCACTGCGCCCCAGTGTTCTGGGTTTGAAGGGTTTATTGGAGCTTTTTCCCTTCCCAAAACAACGCTACAACCGCGAGCAATACCATCTCAGTTTCCGCCCTGGACACTAGAGTGTACTTGTATAGGTTTAGGCATCCCAGGAATGACAACTACGAAGATAACGCCCCAGGCTGAACTGCTCCACGTGGCGTTGAACTGCATGTACAGGTTGCACTCCACCAGGGCTCAAATCTTCACTGATAGGTCTTCCTTGATTCAAAGTTCCTCCTATGGATTATTGGTCTAGTCGACCGGTAAACTCTTCTCGTACCGTTTAGAAAGACCAACGACCTCGACATAAGCTGAACTACATTCCCTCCGAGGGGCAATCCACTACATACTCTGTCAAGAGCCCAATGAATTGACCATATTCACCGCCTCTAAACCTGCCCTTCAGTGCCAGCTTAAGAGCGCAAGCACCTTGCATATAAACTTGCCGTTCAAGATATTCTGTATCTACACCACCTTGCAGTAGGCGCTGGGCACAATATTGTTTTTCAGTGGGTGACTGGTCACTGTGGGATAACAGGAAACCAAAAACCTGATGACGCTGCGTCTGCAGGCCGCACCTGCCGAAATATACGAAGAATATTTTTTACCAAACATGACGCTTCCACCTTGGCCACATGATACGCCCTTTCAGAGAGAAACAGAATCTGGCCAGATCCTACCCACAACCACAAGTTTCTCGACTCCCTTGACCCTCAGCTGTCGTCAACACTTCCTCACCAGCTCCACCGTCATTCAGAAACAATATTTCACCGGTTCCGACTTATTACAGCGTACACCAACCGCTGCCGTTTCAAATTGGACTATCCCTTGACCCTCAGCTGTCGTCAACACTTCCTCACCAGCTCCCCCGTCATTGAGAAACAATATTTCATCGGTTCCGACTTAATACAGCGTACACCAAAAGTTGCCGTTTCAAATTGGACTATCTCCCGACTCAAGATGCAACAACTGTGCATCGGAAGACACGATTGAGCTTCTTTTACTCTAGTTTTCTGCCTACAAGGGCTATAGATCAATCTTGCTACACAACGTTGCACGCATAGGTTATACGCAACGACCACTGACTTAAAATTCATTTTAGGGCCCTGGCTTTCTTCTTGTCAGCAACGCCTAGCCCTAAAATTACTATTTTCGTACCTCAGCGACACTGGCTTAATTCTAAATCTCTTCCCTCTGAGACTTTTGCTCTTCCCTTTTTTTACCTAAGTTTGTTGGCACCCTCGCAGCTTGTATCTCTTTTCTGCCTTCCCTTCTCTTCGGCCTTTCTTTCTTTTCTCCGCTCCGCTAACAGAGTAGCATGAAAGCCATTTTGTACGTCGGCTAAACACTATGTTTTTAATAAAGAGCATACCTCCCTCTTTTTCTCTCTCTCTCGGTAAATGCAGACATTCGTTACATAAAGGTTTGTTACATCGATGTGTAAGGGTAGAATATTATGTTTTTAGGTGTCGTAGAATAATAAGGAAAAATATTGTTTGTTAAGTGGACCTGGCATCATTTACGACTTGCTTTTCTTCTAATCAGTTCCCTCATCCGGTCATCGGATTAATGTAAATATCTGCAGTCTCCTTCACGCAAGCCGCAAACATCTAAGGGCGCTTCCAATCTCATTCAAAATCCGGAGGGAGTATAGAGGAAATAACCCTCCATTAGAAAGAGCTAGTAAAGCGTCCAGCGGCGACGGCTGGAGGGCTGAAGCCTGTTCGCATACATTTCTACGCAATATACAACCAAATATTTCAGGTTTACCTGCAAGAAAAAGATGCCTTCAACAACCGCATGCTGTCAAGAAGAGGTGGAACCAGCAGTCGTGGCGCTGAGCTAAAATTGCCTAATTACTGGACAATGTTTAGCCTTTTTTATACCGAGAGTTTTCACTTAAGATTTAGCATGTAAAGAAAGCATGGTTTTCGGTACAAAACGTGAAATGCTTAGTGAAATGCTGTCGTGCGGCAGATAAAGTGGAATTTACTTCACGCTTAAATTGATTCTCTGAACGACGTCTTCATCCGGAAGGACACGTGAAATTTACAGTAAGTGGCGTTCTAACGCACAAAAGAGAACAGAAAGCCCATAATGATCTGCCAGTTGCAAAAAGAGAATGCAGAAAAATTTCCAGCGAATTATTCAGAAACTTTCAGTGAAAAATGCTAGAAATAATTGAATATCTGAACATAGAAATCAGACTTTTTTTCTTAGTACTGAACATCACAGAGCGAAGAACATGAACCACGCTGATAATGTGTTACATGACACAATTAATCAAACCGTGCTTTAAAAATACCACGTTAAAGATGGGTGCGCGATTTTGATCTGTGACCTAGATAACAATGAGTGCAGGTGTTGAGGTTATACCAAGAAAAAAGCTTTGTATAATTATTTTTGCATATATACCAATTGCAGCAAGACTATGCGCCGTTGCACGGCAATTTCATATATGAAATTATTCAGGAAAACTCCACTGAGGATAAACGCTGTCTATTGGCACTTATAAAAGTACTGTACCAAGTCACCATTGAAGTTGAATGTTATTTTTATTTTCACGTTTTAAAGGAGTGTACAAATAGTGATACCGAGGATGTCCCGTAGTTAAAAAACTGTCGGGGGGACCTCCTGTAACACAGTTCACAACGGAGCAGCGTAGAGTAGGCAACAAAAAACACATCAAACGAAAATGAGCAAAAACAGGCAGAAAGCAATGCAGATATGTATATACATACATACTCACACATTTATACATTCATTTGTAGATATACAAATATATGCACATAAAATTGCAGTAAAAACAATTCGACGTAAGAACACAATCACGGGAAAAAAATGGCACTACAACAAAAACGTTTATACATTAGGCCAAGGTAGATAATAGAAAAGTTTTAATTGGTTTCGGAAAAAATTGGAAGAGCGAATTGATTTGAGGGGGGTCGGTAGTTCATTCCACATTGAAATGGCAGCGAATACGACAGTTTGTTTGCCGTAGTTTCAGCGAAGGTTTGGTAAATTAGGTTCTTGTGTTCTGAAAAGCGGGTGTTGTTGGAGTTAAAAAAAGTAACGACTGGTCGATGCAGGTGTGCATGGATTCATTATTTCTAGCGCATTATTGTTTTTAATACGTTGGTACTTTCGGTCCGGGGTATTCTGAAAACGATGTTGTTTGTTTACTGTAACCTCTAAAAATGATAAATTGTCATATAAACTATTATCCTAGAGTTGGCGAAACTTTTTCGAACGTAGTACTGCTGAGTAGGGAACAAATGTTTGCAATACATTACGTACACAGTTCTTTTGTTCACATAAAAACGTCCAGTATTTTCTTTACTGATTGCAGCTAGCTTTTCGTTTTTCACCCATGCAACTAGAATTTTTGCTGAATATGTTTGCAGCTGGTGATATATTTAAATGATACTAACAAATAAAATCAAGTCAAAACAAACATTATATACTAATTTGTGATTTGTTTATTTGTTACTTTGTGACCTAAATGTTTTGTGCCGCATTATCCCTAGATTGTGTGATAATCGCAAATGAGCTAATTATTGTTCTTTAAAAATGCCACGTATCAGGATACGTTGAACGTACCTGGGAAATATTCTGGGTGAACCTCCAAGTTTCGGGCACGATTAAGAATTTCCTTTGTGTTCAGAAACTTTTTTAGGCTGTTGAAGTCGTTTACAACAACCATGTCCCAGCCGTTCAACTTCAGTCTGGATAGCCATAGAAGACAAGAAGAAAATACACGGATTAACTACTTTCGTGCAATTGCGTTTTTCCGCTTATATGTTAGTGTAACACAAATTTGGTGCAATGATATTTTTTCTCATTTAGAAAGTTGTGCACTTTAATTGATTTTCCGTAGTTATATCACGTTTTCCTTTCAGCCTACAGTAACAACAAGCTATGCAGAAGAAAATATTTGCAGAACAATAGCTGATTTCATCGAAATGGTACAGATAGATCTTTTGAAGTATTTTTTTTTTTGTTATGAGACAGACAAGACACGTGTATATGCATGCTGTTCGGCATTTATTGAGTAAAACGTAGTTATCTTTCTTGTAAAAAATCTCTCCCGTTTGATAAGAACCGTTCTATGTTTACGTTGTCGTATGACTATAACCCCTTACTTTATAACCTGAACCAAAAACAATACCACGTTTATAAACAGACCACCTTGCTTACCTTTCATAGTCCGTAACTATTTCGCGTAAAACAAGTGGTAATATTCCTTTAAAATTAACAGAAACTAATGGTGTAAGAAATTCAATCTTTTTCATTCCCGGAGGTTTATATACTACTCTTTTTATGAAATTTCTGCGAAAGCTAATAACGCCAATAAAACGCTACACAGGAACACTTTTGTCTTACAACAATTTTGAGTCTCCTCAAGAGATTTTAGAGTGACGCTAACACTGAACTAATGCTTAATGCTTTTTGTGTACTGATCTGCCTCTACACTAACTACAAATAATTATAGCTCCCGGGCTAACCAAACAGTATGTCTTTCGTGTGTTCCGGAGAACTTCAATTATGATAGCTCCAGGCGAGCCCTTACGGTATTTTGTCAGGTAACACCGCGATATAATAATAGCCTAACTGAGTTTCTAGATTCTGCTTGTCCTATGTGTGAAATTGAAAAGTACGAAGCTTATTTGCAAGCATCCGCGAGCAATCGGGCCCTCCGAAGTGGGCCGTGTATACACCCGTACTTCTGCACCGTCGTCGCCCAAAGCTTCCAACACTTGTAGGCTGACGCTGCTTAAGAGCACTTATCGATGCCAGCACGTGCGGTTGCAATTTTGTTTTCCGCCTAGCAAACACTAACTCTGGCTGAAAACGATTGTGTGTAGAAAATTGCTCTGCGGATCATCGTCCGCGCTACACTTGAATGCGGGGATGGAACAACTGCCACCGCAGTTTGAAGCCCAGCGTCCAACGCCCGTGCCGGCCACGGGTAAAGGCAGCTGACTTGTTGGCTTCTTAACCAGCGCCACGGAAGCGACCTTTCACATTATGCAACAAGAGCCAATGCCTGGATATATACTAAACGCTGGTTAGGTCGTGACTGAGTAGACCCGCTTGCAGGTGCCTAATGTGCTCATAAAAGGTTGCCTTCAAGGAAAGCGCCGTAAGGAAGGAGGAAACGCACAGTGCCTATGCCCTATTTTTGTCGTATTTACAACATTAGCAAACCTGCGTTACGGCCGCACTTTGGTTGCTTTTGAAAGACGGGGTAATGCTTAGGCGAAACGCAAATATGTACAAACTTGTCGAAAACTTCACGTATTATCATTATATTACCTTCAATCCCACACGAAAAATTACGGTCTGCATTACACAATTGCATTCGAAGACGTGAGCTTTCGCTGTGTTTCTATTTGTCTGGACGCTGTTGGCCACTGGGGTTTTTATACAAAACTTTTGTAAAAGCGGAACACATCAAGTTGCTTTGTCCCGTTTGAGTTTTTGTAGGCCTAACGCCAAAGTACTTTCCTCGACCATTGTCCTTCACACAAGCTGACGCACCATATGTGCCTACAAGCAATAGAAAGAAAGGATTAGACCAGCTTGAAGTTCCGCTTACTACTTCTTTATGCAAACCAGTAACTAATAACCATCTATAACCCCAACTGCACAAAGATGTCAATCAACTCGACTACATTGGCCAAACCTAGTAACAAGATTTACTATTTGCACACGGAGGTTTTTCTTCGGAAAACTTCTTCCAAGCTCGAAACAATTCCGGACTACACAAATCGCTGTTTCTAGACCTACAGGCTCCTTTAGAAGCTACTTATCACCTAGAGATACAAGGCTTGCAACCTACCTATACACCGGACCATACGTTCGGGCCCACTCAAGGGCTTTTGTCTTGAAGAAGTTGTAGGTCTGGACTTCGACATGTCCCCAAAAACTACTGGCTGGTGGCATGGGCGGGAGTCGCGCTCCAGGTGGAAGTTGAGGCCTGAGAAAAAGGCCTAAAAGACGCTGAACAGCGAACCAGACCAGAGGTGCAAACAACAAGCTAGTTACGATGGCTGCTGTCAAGCCCATGACTGCGGACACCCCGCTGTTCCTCCTTACTCAGTGCACTTGTGTGATGGCTGCGAAGAAATCTGAAAACAAAAATTGCACCAAAAAAGAGACAGATAAAGTCCACAAACCTCTATTTGTTTGCAAAATAGTATTTTTATGTGGCTTAATTTTTGGGCAGCTATTTCGAGCCTACATACCACGTGGTGTTTCCGGTGAGGGCACTTATACGTTTTTTTTCATCAAGCTCAGTAGTACTGCACCTCGAAAGCCGCATTAGCGTGAACATGTCGAGGCTGAAAAGCTGTTTTGGAACAGCAAAATGAAACAGGTTTTGCGTACAGCCTTAAAAGGATTGACCTCCTGGAACAAGAAGAAACTTTACTGTTGTGGACCTATTTTTACCGACTATGAACTATCTTGCGGAACGGGGGAAATGTTAGATCCCAAGCCAGGCATATGCTGTGCCGCAAAGAAAGCGTTGCAGCGTTGCGAATCCACAATGAACTGGATTTGTACGTTCAAGCTGTGCCGCAGGGCTGAGGTGTTTAAGACGCTTTAAAGCGAACCATCACCGCCTAGTGATCATAGCCCTCTTGGAGCTCCAGCTTTGGTATTAACTGCGAGGCTCGCGGCAAGTATATCATCCGAAGAGACACGTACTAGATGGCCATGTTGGAATTTGGCCGATCCGTGGTCATGGTGCCAGCTGGAGAAGCTGTCGGCTGGCCAGCAAGTAGGGTGTGCTGTAGCGCTAGCGCGTTTCTAGAGCGGCAGACACGAACATTGCCGGCGCGGGACGGTGGTAAATCTTCCGCTGGCTATGCGCCAGTCGTGATCATCATTGTGGATTTACCCTGTCAGTAAAAGTGATCATCCCCGCTATGGGAAGTCATGGCTTCGGTCTCGCTGCGGTCGTTCCGCCGTAAACACCAAGGGTACACTGTAAAGAAGTTAAGTAAACAAGAAACAGTTCCACGCATATGTGGGGCACGAAACAACTCCGATATTCGCAGACCAGGCCCCGGATGCTCCGCTGTTTCGGTAACGGATTTGGCTGCTTTAGAAGTGTTCGTTCCGTGTAAGTGAAGCCATCCGGCGAATAACACGGATACTCAGAATTGGAACCACGTTGTTGACTTCAAAGACTCGGGTCACCAATGAATATGCACGCGGAAACAGATCTCACGGTGTCATCACGACATTGTAATGATACTCCTTGTTCACCGCACGAGCGGGCATTTAAACACCTGCGCTAACCTGGAAGAACAAAAAACTTGCGAAGATACTACTAAGACGCGCAACGCTTGAACCATCAGCGAAGCTGTCAAATTTCCTTTACGTGAGCACCGAAGGACGGGCCACCACACATTTGGACGTTTCAAATTGTTCACTTACATATTCCGCCATCGCTTGGCATTGTGCTAGTAGTAGTCGTGGTCATATGCATCGATATTGTGGTGTTTGTCATGCAAGCATCAGATCCGATGTAGCGCTCGACGACAGCTGGTCGCCACGGCGGCGCGTAAAGGCACGACACATGCGCGGCGTTTCTGCAGTCGCGTCGAGGTTTTGTGGATCGAGTTTTGCGACAGCTGTGGCGCTGTTACAACACCAGTGGCTTTACGGGAGTTTTGCCAGCTTTTTTTCTAAAGCCACTGTGCAAGCCAAAGGCACCCGACGGTTGCTGCGATAGCACGCGCTCTCCAGCGCAAGCCATATTCTCGCTACTCTGGGCTTTCTCCCGTTTTTGTTTTGCTAAAGCCACTACACGTGCCGAGGACGATTCGAGGCTGCCGGGAAGCAGGCTTGGTATTTTTAACCCGCCACCGGTCACACACTGCGGTGAGCTGCAACAGCTCCGCTGTAAAAAGAACAAAACGTCCGCCGGAATCCGGCTACACCTACACCTGCACCTGTTTGAATTTGCATTCTACTTATTTATCTTGTGTCTCTCGGCCCGTGTTGCAGCTGTGCGTGCGGAAACCTTGCCATCCGACTAGTCCGTTCCGAAATGTACCGCGAAGCGAGAAAAATCCTTCACTTCTGCCGTGATCCTGACTTAGACCAAGTCTGCTAAGATCCAGCCGTTCATTTTATTTACAACTAAATGACTAGGTAATATAAGGAGAAACGCCGTTCTTCATGCAGTTCGTCTTCCACGGCTAGGAACTACTTAGCGCTCCTTCTGTGGCAGGGGAAGTCGTTTTACGATTTTCGCAATACGAAGTTTTCAAGCGTTCGCTTTTTTTGTGCCGTTTGGCACCGCTGCTCTTATCAGGCTAATCCGTCGAATGACCCGGAGTTACTAGGCGATATATGGTTGACGTGTTTGTTTTTGTTTGTACTCGCGTATCCAACAACCGAGCCGCGTCTTCAGCTGATAATTCAGGCCGTTCCCTCTCGATGATCGGCTCTTCATTCTTAGCGGAGGGCGGTTTTTCTTCCACTGGTAAATTTATTGAACCGCCATCTAGGACGGTGGACGACGAGCTCCCCATGCGGAGGAGGCTGTATTTATTCCTGGACCGCTTCCTTTATTTGCGCCTCCGAAAACGAGGCTAGTCTGCCCAATAAGCTACTGCTCTCAGTCTAAACGTTTCCTCACAATAACAAGACTGCTGATGGTCTCACGCAAGGTAGATGTTTGTGACGGAAACATTTCTCGCGAAATATTTGTGAGCTACATGTTCCTAAACAATGACTGTGCTACTGCTTTATTGGAACAAACATGCCTCTCAGAACGACCATGGGTTCATGGACTCTCCCCTCGCAACCTCGGGCCTCCGCTCGTTTAACGTATTCAGTCCTGGATGGCTTGTTCCCCCGCTTAGCTACTCTTTTAGAACAAAGTCTTCTTCCACAATCAATGTGCTTCTGTTTGCGCCTTGCAGCCCAGACATCGGGGCTGGGCTTCTCAATATCTCGAACTTGTGAAAACTCGTAGGGTGTGAAAAGTCTTGTAAAACTTAAATCTGTAGTTTTTCTTTCCAGGTTTTTCTCATTGCATGCCAACGCAACTTTTTTTTTATTTCAAATTAGCTGCGAATGTTATTGTCATTTGCCGGTAATAAATGATAATTCAGAGATACTTGGGGCATGCATCTCCGCTTTTCTTTGTTATCATAGATTTCCAATGTTAATACCGCTCGGACCGGCATACCTAACGGCTACGAATAGTTTGTCGGTAGCTTTAAAGAAGGCGTAATTCACATTTACAGAATCGGAGTGGCGTTAAGAATAATTTTGATGAACAGACTACAGCTATTTCTCGGTCAATCGATAACTCCGAAATGGACGATCCGCCAAGACCCTATAAATTGAGTGCTTTATTGGAACAAATACGTCATGATGTCGAGCTGGAGCGAGACTAGAACATACGATTTTTCAAAATCCTCTCTTTTCTCAACATTCTTTTCAATATTTCAAATGTCTGAGAGTTACATGATGGCAAGAAATATATGCGGGGAAAGTTGGGTAGCTGACACACAACCATATTTGTTGTACTAGAAACAAGGTGCGTAGAAGGCTTGGCCAGTTCTTCCACCTCCGCTAAAGTCGCTTTTCATCTCGCCGTAGCGCAGAGCTACTGCTATGGTAGATTGCCGTTTAAAAGAAATTAGGCAGTAATTTATCCCGAAACTCTCGTCCTGTGAATGTTGCTCGCTCTAACCACTTCTATGGGCAGCGGGCCCTTTTACTCATCAAATGCGTCTCCTTCCTTGCTTTACCTTTTTTCTCTTCAAAAGGTCCATGAAGAGAAAATAAAACTTTGTTTGACTTTGAAGAGTTGGGCTTCAATACCTCACTCAGCTCCATTCCGGCCACGAAAGACGTTTTTTAAACAATGAAAACATGAGAAATACTTAAGAACTTTCAAATTTCGCGCCCCAGTGACGTCTTATCGGCGCGAGAGACGTCACATGGTCCAGCACTAAAAACATAATTATCGGTGGGTTAGGTGCACGTTAGCTTTCAAGTGATTCGATCAAACGAAACCAGCGGCCCCACTTCCTTCGTCCAGTAATGTGTCCTGGCGATTGATTATTTCGGCCGCCATCAATGGCCCAAACAAGATTATGTGACGTCATAGAAAAGTTGCTGGAAACTGGAGTCGCCACAGCAATACACGTTTTCTTTCCAATCTCAGTTATTTTTTGGAAGTTTGCGACGAAATCGGTATCATTTTGATCAGGACAAAGCAGCCTTTCTAGTTTGTCTTCATGGCTCCTTTAGGGATGAGACCAAGTGCTGGGGAAAAAAGTTGAAAACTGATAAACAATGCAGATTCTTGGTCTACGTTATAAAGCACACTTTTTAGACCAACGATAGCATTTTAGGTTGTCTGTTTTTTGTTTCTATTTTTTTATTCCGAAAATTTATAAATGTGGCGCTCCCGCCAAAACTCATAGGTGTAATTTACTCGACAAAACCACAATGTTTGGAAGTGATATTAATTGATATCACCTGGAATTGATAAAAATATTAAACTCAGATGAATCGTCGAAGCGTAATGCTGAAATAACCCAAAACCGGCGCGTTTCCACTGCTTGTGCCTTGATGTAAAAGGCTGCTTATGAGAACATGTGGCCCGATTTCATTTCTTCAACTTTATTGCACACCCAGCAATGTGAAAACAATTGTGTCAGGTTTCACTAAAAAATCTTCATTAGGAAAATAGTAATGAATGTTTGCAATTGAATAAATTGCCAAAAAAAGGTTCTGAGAAAATCAACAAAAAAGACTTCAAGCAAGTGCATCGCTTATATAAAATCATCAGAAGAACTAAAATCCCCCACATTGTACTTAATTCTGCCTTGGGTCTTGTCCGTATCTGTATTTGCTCGTGTGGCACCTGGCTTTTTTTCTTGTTTGGTTTGAAGTATAAGTGCTCTGATGGGATGCTTTTGCGATGCGCAGCTGATCATTCGATTTTGCTTTTGCTTTTTGTTTTCTGCTTCTTTGCGCAATAAACTCCTTTATTGTCGGTGAGCGCGAACACGGGCGGCGCTGCGTAGCGCGCCTCTGTGATGTTGGCTTAGAGATTGTCGCATTTTTCGTCTGCTTCACTCAGGATCGCTCTCCCTGCTCTTTCCTTGCGCTCAGTCAACGCCTGACGCGTCTCCGCACCAGAATTGGCGTGTGGGTAAAGTTTATCACAATATTAGTCTTAAAATCGTATACACTAGCTCATGGTGTGAGTAATGTATAGTTTTGAATACCGCTACGGAAGAAACATTGCCGACGTCGCCCAGTTCCTCGCGAAGCCGGTCCTGTGCGGACAGCGAAGAGTCGGAGCTAGGCGTCAGCTTCTGTATTAAGCCATCTTTCGAACAAAGGGAACAGTCAGCTGCTCATAACCAACAACTGAGAAAATGGGCGACCAAAACAAATTCCAGGCCTTCAAAGCTGCTGGCTTTGGCAGAAGGCATTATGATTCACGGTAATCACATGCAAGGTGAAACAGTTTTTGCAACCTCGCCGAATGGTCGAAAGAGTTGTATTACATCACTTTACGTTGTCATGGCGTGAAAGTATGCCAACATGCACTATGGGCCGCGAAAAAACTGCAGGTTGAGTTCCAAATAACCCACTGTGTGCATAGGTGCGTGGTGGTTTTATACCGGGTTTCCAGTATGGAGGTTTAGTGAGCAAAACGAGTCACGTCTACGTTAACGATACAGTGACAATATGTTTGTTAAGACCTGGATAGATATTTTGTTATATTTTCCCCAGCCATATCTTCCCGATATTCGGAAATGCGTTATAGGAAAACTGCACTCACGAGGAGGGGGAATTGCGGAAGGAGGAGAACCTTTATTTGACAATTAAATCGAGCTGGATGGTCGGCCGGGTCTGCAGTCCAGGGCAACATAGTAAAAGTAATTTTCTCTACGATTCATAGAACGCCATCCCGAGTTAAGTACGATTTGTTCTTTGCGCCTAGAACAGTTGGAAATAAGTAAAGAGTTGCTTGAAAATATTAATCTGCTGCGATTCTTGTAATATATGCAGGCATACTATTTATTCCGTTAGTTAGCGACTATATTATGCTTTCAATGCCATAATCATATCATCATTGTTCGGGTTGAGAGTCAGTTTGTTATGATAACGATGGTTACGACAGAAATTCAGAGTACACAAGCCGCCTTCGAGTGCTGTGGACAACGTTGTTTGGGGCGTGATCGCGGTGTCGTAGCACAAACCTTCTCATTGTACTTGCATGTGCATAAACAATGCACGCTGTGGATATTGTCAGGTTCGGGACAATAATAAAAATATAATAAACTGTGGAAACGAGACTTTCTGTTTATGTAACCCGAAACCCAAACAAATATACACAGCAAACAGAGATAAACGAAAGAACAGCGGGGAACTAGTAAATACTCAATAACGGTGAAAAAGCGGTATGGAACACGGTAAAGAGTTCAAGCAAACGGGGAATAGTCAAAGTCCGGAAGTCAAGGGCGAGGACTAAGTACGGTAATGAAATGTCCAAAATATGTGTTCGCTGCCGGAACGGAGTTCCCCTACCTCACGTCCCAGAGGCGCAGTCAAAGTGTTACGGCGATGCAAGGTCTAGCTGATGTCGCGGCCGTAGTGGTCGAGCACGCTCCCAGCTCCCGTTGCAGAGAGGTCAACGCAGCTGTCTTGGGCGTCACTGTCTATCACCGACGCACGGCGAGCCGACTTCCTTGCAGAGGAGAAGACCTGGAGGCTGCAGTCGTGGAGGACTTCTTGGGGTACGGCACGGGTCTGGTCGCCCGACCGCCGCGCATGCCGGTCTCGCTCCACCGTTCACCGTCGCTCGTCTCCCTGCGTGTTCCTTTTCGGCCCCTTCTCCCGCAAGCTGCTGTCGCTGGCCGCGTGCCATTGGCCCTCGTCCGGCGCAAGCTCGTGCTCTAATCTCGAGCGCTCAGCGCCGTAGCCCGGGCAATAACCTTGGCTGCGCGTGCTTGCGTCGTCTTCCTTCTTGTCACTTCAAGACAATATGCACCTTCTTGCACGCAGCCGGAATGAACGCCGCTTTGTGAAGTTGGGAATGTATGCCATAAAACCTGAAGAAAATATCCACTGTATCTTTCTGAGCCTCCTAAACATCCCCAAACCTCCTAATAAGACGTTTGTGACGGTGCAGAAAAATAAAAGGTCGGGCACAAAAAAGCAAAAAACATTAATCTCGTACGAGACAACAGCAACGAAAGAAGTCGAAGACAGTCGTTTCATTTCCTAATATGCGATGCGCGCTTGTAGGGCCCCGCTCATTGGTACGTAGCATTAGACTGTTGATCCTACATAAGAGCATCTCAAAAATACTGCAGGGAAGCCTACGCATTTTGAATACTTATCGAGGAGCTCTGAGTGCGAGTGAGTGCGTCGAGTCCCCGATGGTGGAGTGAGGAATCTTGTTCCGTGGTTGCAGTTTTGCCGCTCTACTCAGGGTCATTGCTGTTTTTTCCGGGCACGTATTGTCGGTTTGATATCACGGGGTATTGGCGAAACAGAAATGTAGACAACCACGCTTTACAGGCGCTTTGTCTTGTAAATTTTATTCCTGTATGTACTTTTGTTCTTTTCATTCGTTTCATTCATTCTTCTATTAATTCCTTTCACTCGTTGTTTTTATAATGTTTGAACTGTACCTTTGCTTTTTTTGTATTCTGTACGCCCGGACCTAATTTTAAATTGGATGGACGTTATCACAGCCTGTCAACACGGGAAACCTTCATTTCCATTTTCGCAATCGCTTTTATTCAAAGACATATGCTTGTAACTACTCTGCCACCAGTTCGGCAATGTAAACATCTTCATATTCTGGGTTATACTGGGATAATCATGATGGCAGTGGTCTATCATTTTTTGCAGCCAGTCATGGGGTATAAAAGAAACGCTGTTTTTGTATTCATTTTCAGAATTCCTGGTGTTTCTCTGTTAGCCACATCACCTAGCACTTATTGCCGATTGTGGCATGTGGTGTAAAATGTTCTGATAAAGATTGATTTATTACTCATAGAATGCTCCCTCAAAAGTCTAGAGAAAAGTTGCGTAAATTTTCAGCTGCTTGCTACCACCCTTACAGAAGTACGGAATGTGGTAAATTGTGGATCACTACTTCTCCTACCTTTATTTCCTCTCACGGTACGGATAAAACTGCAGTGATGGATTTGTATTTTGTACCTGTAGGACGCCTACTCACGCATAGGACCGATAGTGCCGAAACCCTTAAAGTCACTCTGATATGCCGAAGAATTGATAGTCTAAACAACGCTCGCTGGTTTCTGTGGCACCGCTAATGTTACGGAATCGTCACCAAGGACGATGAATGACGAGCTCTCCATGCGGAGTGCTGCTCCACTTCGCGCTCGCTCTATACTCGATTTGCGTCTCCGGTAACTTCGGAGTCGAGCTTTCACCTAGGTACAAACGGCTAGTGTTCCCACTGAGCTCGCCTCGAAGTTTAAAGCATTCCTCGCAATAAGAAGGCTTTTATCGGTTGCACACCGAACTGTAATAGTTTCGACAGGACAGACCATTGCCCTTCCGATTCTTTTCGAATTATTGCACAACATCTACGCTGCTATCAATGTCTCAGGAACCGCCATGGGTTCGTCAGACACTTCCGCGTTGTCACTGGCCTCCGTTTGTTTAGGGTCATCGGTCCAGACCTGTTTTCTCCATTTCTCAGTGCATTGTTTTACAACAGGTCATTTTCCCCAATCAGTATGTTTATACTCGTTTATTGCAATCCAAGACCAATCTTCATCCATCTTCGAGATATTGGGGCGGGGATCCTCAATAATACGATTGTTGACCGTGACGGATGATTTTTCATTTTCGGCTGTTGAAGTGATTGGACTGTCAGGGGCACTACCTGCGTTTATATGTCTGAGAACGAGTTGTTACAACCACTCTCCACACAAAGGGCGGTTAGCCTTCCCGTGTACTGTGGAGTATCCAACTCGGTCTCAGCTACCGGCCGATCCCGATTCTAGCATTCCGTCAGGTACGCTGCTTTGCTTCTGTAGTGAGTTTATTGTCACTCACTACGTCTTTTCGTACAATAACTGCTTTGGTGCATTCTTTAAAAAGTGGTAGCATTTACTAACAGAAAACTAAATAGTTACACATCACAGCATCTGCTAGGTACTTAGTAACTAGAGGTAGCAAATGTAGCACAAGTAAGTTTACTGACTGAAAGAGATAGTAAGCACAAATATCTTTAGCAGGAGTGTCCTAGTGAATAACAATCCCCTTAGCTACAAGCATCACTAACTGGCCCCGCATAACCTAACAAAAGCGCCAACTTATTCAGTGTGTACCCAATAAACTTTTATCACTCTTTTTGGACAAAAAGGGTTTACACCCTTGACCCATGGCGCACCTATAATAGATATTTTAACTACAAAAAGGTGTAATGATTAAAAAGGGCGTGCTTGTAGGCACTCTAAATTACGCATGTGGGCAGCAAAGCTGCGTGCGACAGTGTATACCGGCTGAGCGCGCAGCACGACATATAGACACATCCAACACGCACATACACACATTGGCCTCAAATATCGTGAGCAAGAAAGCCTGCGGGATGCCAAAGGTGAGCGAGAGTGGGCAGAACTGACCTAGTTATCATAGAAATAATTCTTCTTTCCTGGAATGTATACCCACCAGGGGAAAGCCTTGTGTTTGTTTAGGTGGGATCGTCGCGCAAACACAGTATTTTAGCGATAATATTGGAATCATGCTTTTTAATGGCAGCATACGCAAGTCAGGTTGTGGATATTACGTTCAATAAATCATGGAGTTTGTTAGAATCACACATTGTTAGTACCAAACAAGCCGCAGTTACTAAGTGCCCGGTGTATACAAGTAACGATATCATTTAGGGTTCATACGTAGTGGTTGAACCCACGTACTGCTCTGCAGATAAGTAAATGTGTTAAGACGTGAGCATACAGAAGTTACTACATTTTTACCAGTTGTTTTGTTAAGTGTGTACTGGTGGAGTAAAAAACTATTTTTTTTTTAAATTCCCCGAATCCACAAGAAAAACATTGACCTCAACGTCGTGACATCACCCACAACGTGTTTTTTCCTTATCAGAATCATGGCCGTTATTGTAGCGCAGTAGGGTTCAATCGGTCCTTCCTTCGCCTTCGGTTTATTTCGCATCGCTGAGCTCAAGGACAACTATTGATCGGCAAAGCTCGCGTGTTTCTATCCGACGTATTGGAGACCCTCCTAGCTGAGTGCGGTGTGGTTCACAGAAAAATAACGTCCTACCAACACGTACCGTAGCAATAGACTCCGGAAACGTATAACAGCTTGCAATATGAACACCAATTACATTTTCGTAGACCTTTGAAGCTTACACCTCATTTTTCTTCTTCTGACGTATGCTTTTTATGAAACTACCCTTACGACCGTAGGATTTTCGTTGTTCTTTTGCTGTATCCTTTTGCTAAATCACCCCTCAAAAAGCTGTAGCCCGAAGATTGGTTTAGTTTAAATGACCCTGATATAGTGATTTTGGGCATACAAGTGTCGAACGAGATCGCAAATAAGTCGTTTATAGAACCGCTATCTGGAGCTACTGCAAAATATCTGTGCATCTGCGACCAGACAGTGCCAAATGTATCTAAAATAGGCATCCTAGGTCTTACACTACCAAAAAATGGATCAGGCCTCCATACTGTTGCACCGCTTCAAGAGACACTCAACCAGCTAATCTGTCTTAAAAGACGCGTGTCAATCGGCCGATTTGGCTTGCAAGAGTCAGACACCGTGCAAATTATCCAAGCCATACTCATAAGCCGTGTAGCTTACGGAACCCCTTATTTGGCCCTGAAAACATTCGAAACATCCCGGCTCAATGTCCTCATTCGTCAAGCATATAGGATAGCCTTAGGACTGCCTTATGGCTGCACCAAAAACATCGACGAAGAGATTATTGCATCTTTGACTACATAACACATGGGAGGAAATACAGGAGGCGCATCATAGCTCTCAAATGGAACGCTTACACCTAACACCAACAGGACGAGCTACACTACGAAGGCTGGGATATGCCATACCGCCACTGCAAGACCATGAGGAGCGGGTTCCACTCCAACTCAGACAAGCCATCAGGGTAGCCCCCATCCCAAGAAACATGCACCCACTTGACAGCGAAGCTCGACGCATAGCAAGAGTACGAGCCATGAATAATAAATACGGCGACAATCCAACAACAAGGTATACGGACGCGTCTCCATACATAAACAAGCCAGCCCACGTCGTGTGTGTCGCCAATTCAGTAGGGCAAGTGACAACCGCGCTCACCGTCCGCACATAAACGCAAGCTGCTGAAGACGCCGCTATTGCCCTGGTCATCACGACGGGAAAATATGCAATTAAAATTTTGACGGATTCGCAGGTGGCGTGCCGCAGTTACTAACGAGGCCGCATCAGAAAAACGGAACTTCAAATTCTTAAGAATACTCCCCACATACCTGAAACGCGGCTCATCTGGATACCTGGACACGAATCTCCCGAAAGTAATAAGGCGGCTCACGCCGCGGCCCGCGCGCTTATACAAAGGCCATTGCCATAGAGGGAAAACACCGCTTGCGGCCCCCATAACAGAACCGCTTGTCAGGTATGCTGGCATTCTCATTTACTACCGTCAAGGCCGAAAACCTTCCCGACTCCGCACTCCGAATTAACAAGAGCAGAAGCCAGCACCCCTCGAAGACTACAGACAAATACGTACCCCCACAGAACCCTACTCCACGCGATTTACCCCACCCAATACCCGTCTACCTGCAATTTCTGTCCAACCCCCGGTACACTGTACCACCAGATTTGGGAGTGCCAGAAGTCCCAAGGCCTTGCTCCAATAACCTCCCCCTCCTACAAGCAGTGGGTGAACCGCCTGACGAGCCCGGACCTTGGGATCCAGCGTGAACTGGTGAACAGGGCCTTGACCGCCAGCCGAGCTCAGGGTATCCCGCAATACGGAAACCCCCCACCGGGCGGGTGACCTAACATCTGCTTGACAAAAAAAGATTTATTCATCATCATCATCATCTGCGAGCAGGAAAACTTCAAAGCATGCGCCAAGCATGTTATTGAGACTGAGTGGGAGGTCGCCAAGCCATAAAGAGAAAGGTAACTTAGGTGTCTCTCGCGACAAAACGTGCTATGGCCGTAGCTGGCGAGTCACAAATAAAAGAGCACACTCTGGACGCGGATAACGCGCTGGCATAAGGAGCGGCACCGGGAGAAGTGGCGGGAAAAAAAACACTGTCGTAGCGTCGTATCTCCAAAACTGCTTCGCTGACCAACGCCTTTTACAGTGCAATGAACGGGAAAATATTTGTGTTCTGTTTGTATCCCGTCTTTCGAACCGCTACTAATTAGCATAATTTATTTTAATCCAAATGTTAATTTGCGCACAAATTTAAAAAAAGTCAGACGTAATTTTTGGTGTCTTAGTATGGTTTTTTTTCTACTATGGGCAGAGTTTTTTTTATGTTTTTCGGGTGTGTACGGCGACACAGTATTAAAAACTGCATTAAAAAACCACGCAAAACCACACAAAATTGCGTTTTGTTTCGGAAAAATCTGTGCCTTGCCATTAAAACACTTAGCACGCTAAGCGAAAAATACTTGTGGTTTTACGCCTTGGCACAAACCAGTCCACACCAACTGTTCTCTTTGCATCTCTTTTAGCTCGCATAATTCGCATCCTGAAGCGGCGCGCGGCTGTGATGCCCTGATCCCTTAAACCTTCGAGAATGTCGGCCGTAAGAAGATCTGTCTCAGAAATCACACCCTGGAAGCTGTTGAGGCTCTGGTGGGGTGTGACTCTGATGTAAAGGTCATGGATGCGGGTTTGTGCAAGAGAAGTGCGGGCGTGTTGTTCGGCATTGAGTTTTACAAGGATTTCTCCGTCCTAAGGTTTTTAGCTTGGTACTTTTCACCTGTTGGGCTTTGAAGAAATTTAGAAACCAGGAATACTGACAGCAAAGCGACAGGCCTTGCTGAGTCAGCTGACTCAATCACAAGAAACGAGAGTAGTTATTCATGGTTGTTGCAAAGGCAGTTGTTGAAAGAGGTGGTAATGAAACTGCGGTGCGGCCCCTTTTCGGGGGACGATCATGTTTGGGCGGGGGGTTGACAATAACTTAAAAATTTATTCATATTTCTTTATTTATTCGTTGAGATACCTATATTTCGCCCATAGGGCTTTAAAATAGTGGGGTAAGAATGCATTTTCACACACGAAATGCGCCAACAAAGTGAAAGGTATGAAGAGTAACAAGAAACAGGGAAACAAATAAAAGACAGTAGGGGGTAAAAACTCATTTTTCACACATAAAATGCGCCAATAAAGTGAAACCTATAAACAATAACAAGGAACAGAGAAAGAAATAGGAGACAGTAGGAGGATAAAAACCTATTTTCACACTCGAAATGCGCCAACAAAATGAACGATACAAAGAATAACAAAAAACACGGAGTCAAATAACAGACAAAAATAACAAATGAAAGCATAAAAAGTAGCATAAAAAGTAACACTGCCCAGCATTCAAAGTAACACAATTATGCAGAAACGTATGCAATAACTAAGGTATAAAAACAAGTATGCAAAAACAGAAATGCAAGCTAGGAAGAATATCGTTTACATTTAAGCATTCAAGATGACTGCTTAAAACCACCAGGAATTCGTTGTCGCTTGCAACTAGGATGATGTTCCGGGGAAGCTGGTTCCAGGACATTATAGTGCGGGGGAAAAATGAATTCACAAAAGCAGTTATACGAGCGGGTATTTTTCTTATCTTGAGCTTGTGGTCAAGCCGATGGGAGACATATGTGGGCAGCACCAGGTAAGCATCCTTGTTCAGTGGTGTTCGGTTGAAGTATACGTCTCTTAGAAAAGTCATATGAAAAAAGGCCCGATGCGACGCAAGCGCAGGCCAGCCAAGAAAATCTTTTATCCGAGTAATGCTGCATGGAAATGCATAACTCTGCGTAACAAAAAGAGGTGCGGGGTTCTGTATGACCTCAAGACTATCTATCAGATCTTGCGTGAAGGGGTCCCAACCGTACAACCGTATTCAAGAATAGGACGGATATTTGTGCTATATAGAAGTTACCTTACAGTCTGCGGAGCCAGCCTAAAATTTCTCCTAATGAAGTTAAGCGTGCGGGATGCCTATGTGGTTATTGATTCTACGTATCGGTTCCATGTCAGGTCGCAAGAAAGTGTGACTCCTAAATATTTAGCGTGGGTTACCTGAGGTATAGCTTCATTACCCCGATTATATTGTCTTTGGAATGGTTTGCGTTTCCGGGAAAATTGAATAGGTTTGCATTTAGATACGTTTAGGGACATTAGCCACTGGCTGCACCAAAAACAGATTTTGTCTAAGTCAGTTTGGAACGCCAGCCTATCATCATCACTTCAGATTTCCTGTAGGGAAGGCAGTCGTCTGCGTTCCCCACAGGAAAATCCCTGTAGGGATCTTGAAGTTATGCTTCTTAAACTGAAGTTATGCTCCTTATACTCCTTATATTGAAGTTACGCTCTCACCAATGTCATTGATATAAATCAGAAATGAAAGTGGCTCAAGTACCGACCCTTGTGGTACACCAGATGGCACAGGAAGGTTTGTTGATTCAACACCATTCACTACAATCTTTTGGGAGCGACCTGTAAGATAATTTTGAAGCCAGCATAGAATATTGTTCGGTGAGCCAAGAAAAGATAGTTTGTGTAAGAGGAGGCTGTGACAAACTTTGTCGAAAGCTTTCTGAAAATCAAGCAGTACACAGTCTCTTTGTACCCCTTTATCGAAAGTTTTAAATAAATCGTGCGAAAATTTCGTTAGTGGAGTGGTGCATGATCGGCCTGACCTAAACCGGTGTTGGTAATCGACAAAGAAATTGTTGTTCTGGAGATGGTTAAAGATGGCTGTATATATAATGTGTTCAAGCGTCTTGCAGCAAACACTAGTCAACGAGAGGTCGATAGTTTGGAACCAAATCTTGATTTCCGGTCTTGTGAATGGGCACCACATTTCCGATTTTTGAATCCTGCGGTATTGTGGAACTTGAAACGAGTATGTTATACAATAGGGTTAAGTACTTAAATATGGCAGAAGCGCAGGTTTTAAGGACAAGATTCGGAATTCCATCAGGGCCTGGTGCTGAGTTTGGTTTTATGTTTTGCGGAAGCTTGAATACTCCGTAACGATAAACAATAATTTCAGGCATACGCTGAAGTACTGGGTATGCGCAAGGTGGAAATTGGCTAGGTTGAGATTTTAAAAAGGCAGATTCAAAATACTCGTTAAATCATTTCGCCTGATGAACATCATTGAAGGTGTGCCACCAAATTTGTTATTTGTGCATTCTTTGTTGCAACCGTTTTAAATATCGTTAGAAAGCATGATACATGCTCTCACATGCACATATTCTGAGTAAAAAAATTATTATCGCACGATTCATGTGAACAGGATTCGGTTTCGTTTTCTGGGTGTCGATTCAACCAGTGACGTCACAGTGTTGCGAGGACGCTCTGCCACGTGTGTCTACCATGCGGCGATGCGGTACGCTGCAACTTTACTGCGCCGTCTGCTCCCGCACACACCTGCTTCACCACGGAAGTAAACACGCCGACTCGTCATGTCAAGCCGCGACAGCTCCGACACGGACTCTGTCTGCATCCTCGGATGCAGAAAAATGAAAACCATGAATGTGATAACCACGGAAATGCAATTGGATATGCAAACCATGCCCCTTTAAAAACCGCTAAAAAAAGAAAAAAAAGCTTTCCCCGCTGCGAATTGAACCCGCAACGCTGACTGAACGGGTGCGACGCGCGAGACCACTGCGCCACCAGACTTTATTTTCTTTATTGCCTGCTTTGGCACATACAAAACACAGACATTCATTCACAGACAGCCGTCAACCTGACTTTGGTTGAACTCATGTGTTTAAAAGTCCCTTAGGTGTACCAACGATTCCATGTCTGCAAGACATTCGGACAAACAGTACCCGGACGCAAAAAAGCCGGTGTAACAGATGGAGACCCATCCTTCGAGTCGTACGTCGGTGTTTACTAGCTAGTTTACATAATTATTGGCTGTTCAACTGAAATTTCTTAAATAGCGCTTGCGCATCAAAGTTCCGCGAAGCCCGCGCAATGGCTTGTCGCCATCAACTCTGCTCCTTCGCGAAAGCGCTCGCAAAAATAAGTGTGCCCGGCTGCAACTGCGATTTTGCGCTGTAGGAATAGTGCTTGCCGTTCTTTGGTTTTACGTTTTACGTGAAAAACCCTTGCGGATATTGATCTCTTATTACCCAACTTACCGTACGTAACTCTTCTTCTGCACAAAATTGACGTTATAATTTCTACAGGCGAGCCGATCGCACACGCATATGCAGTTTGCAGCTCCGGTGTAGCGGCGTTGCCGAAGAGCACGGCCGAAGCGTCGAACTCCAAATACGGATCGCATTAGCGCAAGTGTTGAGTTGTATGAGCTTCATGGACTTTATTGAGTTTATTACACTCCAGAAACTAACAAAATAGAGCCGAATTCATTGCGGCGCGAATGTTGTCGGGGCGCAGTTTTCGCTACTCGGTCGATTCCCGGCGACGCGTTGCGCGGCCAGTCGGGCGACCGGTTTTGTTGGCGTCTTCGGTCGGCGAGTCAGTCAAACTACGGCGACTTTCCACCGGCCGACGTGTTTGTGTTGCCGTTGGCGTAGTGCGACAATGTGGTCTGGCAATTCCGCAGTTGGGCGATGGTTTGGCGTCTCGTCGGCGTCGCCGTTGCGTTGTCGTCGCCGTCGTGTCGGCCTAGTGTGTCTGATACGACTACTACTACTACTAGATGATTAGGGTGAAAAGGAAAGGAAGTGCACTGGGGATATGTCTGATACGACTAAGCGACCAAACAAACTGCGGTAACTGGAGTTCACGTTGACGTCACTCGAATCGCTAACGTGGTGTGACGTCACAAACTTTGTTATTCTGGCAATTCACTGACGTCATGGTTAGTGGCGCTAGCGATGGTTCCCGATTTCCAGAAGAGCTTTTAGGTACTTTTAAAAGCGAATTAAAATATATATTAAGCGCGTGCTGTACCCGGCACTTCGTGTTGAGGGTCCTTGCATACAGAGAAAGCCTACAGAAGGCTTTTTACAGACTTAAAATTTGGTGGCACAACACCTTTAAGGACATAGCTGTCATTAAACGTTAGTAGCGGAATACCTGTATCATCTTTACGGTTGGTCTTCAGCAATTTTCAGAATTATTTGGGGTAATTTTTAATTTTTGAGCCTAAAGAATGAAAGAACGTATTTTTTGCCGAATTAATATTATACTTTATTAGATCGCCCAGCCGCTCAAGGCTGGCAAACAGATCCGGCTCGGGATGTGCTCTATGCTTCTTGAACATTCGTTTTCTCTTATTTATGAGTGCTTTTTCTCTCGTAAACAAAAGATTGTTTGACCTTTGCTTTCCCGAAAGTACCTTAAATGGTATGTATAGGTCTATAAGGGTGAACATTTTTTGCCTGAACTTCAATCATAAATCTGTGATGTGTAAAGCAGCGCTGTAAGATTCAAATAAAGGTAAATAATTATCTAACTCTGAGGCAATTTTCTCATAATCGCCCCTATCATACACATAAACCTTGCGGGGCCGGGTGGCAGGTATAGGAGGGCGGTCACATAAGACTTTTGCGGTTATTCCCACGTGATCACTGATACCAGGGATTGCAGAGACGGATTGAATAAGGGATTGGGAGTTCGAAAACAGTAGATAAAGCGTTTTGGCATTAACGGTAGAGCACCGAGTAGGGATATCAACAAATTGAAAAAGGCCATGACTGGCAATGATGTCTCCAAACGCAGTAGTCGATAAATCTTTAGAGGAAAATACAGGCACCTTATTTACCCAGGTCACGTCAGACATGTTAAAATCTCCCCCGCTGAAGAAATAATCGGTCCTCACTTTTTGCAGCTGGTCGGATAATTAAAGAAAAGGCTGAATACTACCGTGACTGTGCGGGCGATAAAACGCAGCTATCGTAAGGTGTTCGTCATTCTGAAGCATGACCTTGCACCATACTGATTTGCAGCTTACATTACTAAAATCATTCGGGAAATTCGGGATGTTTTTTTAGTAATATAAATACTCCTCGATCACCCGAATTTCGGGCTTTACGGTATGCTTCATATTCAAGGGTGAATACGTCAGAGTTGGAGACTGATTCATCAAGGCACGACTCACAGACCAATAATATATCCGTGTTTAGAGAAGATAACAAGCTCGCTAGCTGATCAGCTTTATTTTTAACACTGCGGCAGTTAACCAGCAGTATATCATATTTGAGGCACGGACAGTGACAGAAGACACAGAACGCCCAGTAGCAAGGTGATAGCCCAGGCGTGTTGTGCGAACTATTTTTGTGACTGCAGAACAGTCCCCGAGACAGCATCACAAAAATAACAGCGCCCATCAATGAGCAACATGTCATACCTAAGCTTGTACTTCAAAGACTGCGCCCTAACAAACTCAAGCAGCTTTCCCCGCGCTACACGGAGTGTGCGTGAAAAATCTTCGCGAACAGAAACCTCGGTATCTTTATGTTTGACGCCTGAAGTGAACACTGATTCTTTATCCTTAAACCTGAGAAATCTTACTGTGATAGGCCGAATTTTTCCTTCGTTGAAAGAGCCAAGTCTGTGGGCACGGTTGATGTTAACTGGACCAAGTGCAACCCCAAGTTTACCGCTGCAGAACGAGGCAACGACCTCCTCAGATTCCCTCCATGTCTCAGATTACTATCAGGAAAACCAAAGAAAAGCAGATAATTTCTACGCTGCCTGTTCTCGGCATCGTCTGAGCATGCTGTCAGCGCTGCTATTTCTGCTGATTGTGCTCTGAAAGCATTTTCTGCATTAACAGCACCATTACTGAGAGAAACAGGTGATGAGCCACACAGCAGGTGAGTGCTAGCATTTTTTTCAAGTGAGTCCACTCGGAGCGAAAGGCGGGAGACGGATTGTTATAAGTTAATTTGCGCAGAACGGATGCCTGCGAGTTAAGAAAGCACAGTGTTCTGGGAGTTCTCTAAGCGTGCGATGGCCTCCGCGATAAATTGAAGCGTTACAGGAGAGGGTCCGGGGTTCAATGCAAGGTCCCCCGAGGCTACAACCATAAAATATAAGGGTAAGCATTTGTACTAGCAGAGCACAACAAGTGGTACAAACATTTTCGCCAAGAGTCGAGCATGTCGGGGGGGCACGACACCGCGAGAAAGAAAGGGTCGTCAGAACGAACGCAATAAGCAGCGTGCTGTGGGTCACTAACGTGCGTCAAAAAAGGCGCTCTTATATCTGCGTTCCTCGCGGTGGCGTGCCCCGACTGCCTCGGGCGCGGGAGCTCCTTAAGTAGGCATGGAGGAATGCCGGGGCCGGTGATTGTTCTCGGATGCAGGAGGGAAGAACAGGCTGCGACGGGGACCGGCGGTTGTTTCGCAGGGCGCGCTGGTATGTCGCCGGCCAGAGTATGATGGGTTTGCTCGTGGCAGCCGTGTGGGTCCAGGCGGGCGGTGGTGAAAATCTGGAGACCCGACGTGATGTTCGCAAGCACGACGACCTGCGTCAAAAAAAGGCGCTCTCATGTCTGCGTTGGTCGCGGTGGCGTGCGTTCCTCGCGGTAGCATAGTATAGAAGCAGGCAGACGGGGGTACTTTCTTCGTCAATCTTACCCTGATAGCTGAAGAGGTCCCGGAGCTCCCTGCCTGATAGACAGACATGAAGCCCCTCCACCGTAGCTTGACCTGGGCTCCGACGGCTACCGTTTGTGGTTTCTGCCGTTCAACTTAAAACCCCTATCCACGGTAGATTACAACGTGAGTATGGGGGCTCGGGGTTGGCGGTGGCACCAATACCATCACCAAGATTACTCAAGGTGCCCCGTGCGGAGGGAATTGCCAAATGACGGTAACATAAAGTTTGAGATGGTAACAAGCGCATAAAAACAAAAACAAAAAACTAACACTGTACAAAAAAACACAATAAAAATTTTTCGCCCTTTGTCAGGACAAAATGGGCACAAAATGTGCTCGTAAGCGCCTGTACTGAGTAAGTGCTCTTTGTTGTGTTTCCGCTTTTTTTGCGGGCTTCACAACGTAAAAGTTCTATCACCAGCTAGGCCAACTTTCTACGCTGACTTTTGATGTTTTCAAGCACACCTTAGTCTCCATTTATGCTTTAAATACGGGCGAATTCTACCTTCCCTTGTGAAAAATATACTGCCACATCTCGAGCGTGTCATGCTGCCTCAGTGAAGCTTCTGTAGGTCAGATCCTAATATCAGTACGCCCTTAAGGAAGGTCACAAGACTGGTCACATGCCCAATCAAGGTGCGTTGCCATTGACACTGTCAGCTGTGCTCGGACGATCAGTGCCGAATCCAAAATTTCCAGTTTGTACGACAAAATGGAGACCCAGAATCTCCGAGTAGTCGCTCAGTGAAGATGGCAACTCCCGGAGACCCGGAGACCCGTATAGACAAAACACCTATTTGTTTTGCAACAATGCTTGTGCAGTTAAATTAAGGAGATGACTTAAATGCCCCTGTACGTTCTCTCTTGCACCCATGTGTGTATTCTAGTAAAAGCCCATATACTCACCTAAAGTTTGTGGTACCGGGGTTCTTGCACCCGGCCGCGGTTCCCCAGAAAGATACCGCGCACCCTAAACCACACCTTTACTGGGAGTCCCGCTCCACCAAGGTCCGCTGCTCAGCCGATCCGGATGTGCACATCTAACCCAGCTGAGTCCGCCATGTTCTATCCTAGCTCATGTCGCGCCACATCTTCATCCTCAGCCGGCACATGTCCATCGCGTGGGATTGTCCACTGCCACTATTGCCGGATTACCACACTCTCCCCCCCTCCGAAGAAAAGGCCGACGCACAGTCCTCGAGCCAACCGACAATGGATAAAGAGTAACTCGAAGCATCCCCATAGGAGCCCCAAGATGACGTCACAGTTCACGAAAGAGATGTCTACAGAAATCTTGAAACTCGGGACATCCTCCGGGACAGCAGCCACAGGATCAAATCAGCCCAGGAACAGTCATGGACGCCGCTGGATCGCTGGTGCCACTGGAGGAATCCCATGAACCGATGACGGTCTCTTCAACAGCACCAGAGGTAGCAGATAGGGCCTCCCGGCGAGAGGTACGCAGCCCCGGAGTGGAACCGACAGCACCACCCAAACGTCCGGTTCAATACCCACAGCACACACGCCAAGGTAGCACAGTGGAGAGTAGAGAGCAGGGACGGCCCGGAGCAAGAGCCGTGGAGCCAAGAAGGTAGCCCCAAGTACAGGAAGTCAGGAGCTCAGGATGCCACCGGGTCATGCACCACGCACATGTGGATGTGGCAGTGGGGAAAGTCCTCCAAACTGGTCGGCGGTGAATGCGGGCGCAGCAGGACCGAATGCCAAAATGGATTCTGGACGCGAAAGAAGCAAAAATTAACGCCCGGAAACAAACACAATTCTAGCGGGGGGAAAAATCAAAAATAAAGAAGCGCATCACAGGGTACTGATCAATCATCTAACTCAGGGCCAAGAATAGGTAATCCGAAACAAAAAAAATGCCTAAAAAGGATACTCTAGATACATCCCATAGAAAGTTAACGAGACGGGTGCGCAGACGCCATTGAGAAACGAGGCGTTGCGGCCAAAAGCAGATCAGTCCACGTGGTACTGTTTAGGGTCTGCTATATTACCCGGGCCTGAATGTTCACCTGTACTGCTGTGGCGTAAAAGATATGTTATGGTAGACAGCTTCTCGCTTACGGTAAAAGGGCCCTCCCATTTAGGGGCTAGCGACGCGGCAAACTTGCGTGAGGCATCGCTCAGTGGATGAGTGCGCCGGAGAACCATGTCGCCAACTGCAAACTGAACATCTCGACGACACCGGTTGTACTGCTCCGCCTGCTGGAGACGAGCAACGTCAAGCTACTCCCGGGCAGCCTGTATCGCGTCGCGCAGGCGCTGGCGGACGGCCACAGCATGGGGCGACAGACCAGAACCCGCCTCCGTTTCTGGAAGTGTCCTGTCAAGAGGAAATGGCATTTCCCGACCGTAGTTCAAATAAGCCGGCGTAAACCCGGTTGAGCGATTCACGGTGGTGCGAGTGGCAAATGCAATTTCAGGCAGCTTAGCATCCCAATCCTTGTGTTGCTCCGCATGAGCAATTAGCATCGCCTTGAGATTGCGATTCACACGCTCAGTTATGTTTGCCTGAGGGTGATAGGTGGTCGTACGATTGTGTTTCACGCCTACAGCTCGGCAGTTGTCCTCAAACAATTTGCTCGTAAAATACGTAGCATTATCCGTTATGAGCTGAGCGGGGAACCCAAAGTGCCAAAACACTTCCATTAGGCACCTCCATACATTCGGTGTAGTGACGGTACGTAGCGGGAACAGCTCTACCCACTTCGTGAAATGTGTGTCACCACAAACAAATAACAATTACCACGCGGGCTGCGGGGGTAACCCAGGCGGCACAGAAAGTGTGCCCCAAGACCGGCCCGTCTATGGCCGCTTCCTGGCATGTTCGGCCAGCATCCAGGTTCTGGCCGCCACTGATCATGCGTTGAACGCCCAACATTCGGCAACCAGCGCTTCGGTATTTTTCCGTCCGCCCGTGTCCGGACGCACAATGGCAGCTAACCGGCTGCCAGATATTCAGTTCTCTTACGGCTCCCGATGTTCAGAAAGAGAACAGCCGATGTACGGCCTTAGGGCATCCGTTTTTTCTTCGGGAAGCGGCAATCGGCCGAAGCACAGCAAGCGACCGGCCACAGGATATGCGTATTCTTGCGGCAGTTGGTGTTCGAAAGGAGACCGGCCGGAGCGCGGCTGCTGTGCATTCGTTATTTCAACGGACCCCTGAATATCCGTTTTTCATTCGGTTAGCTGTCCTCGGCCGAATTACGGCAAGCGAATGGCCACAGAATATTTGGCAACCGGTGTTCCAGAGGAGACCGGCCTATGTAAGGTATCTGGTTACACGTCATTTTTTCGGCAAACGGCATACAGCCGAACAACGGCATGCGCCTGGGCGCCGAGAATTCATGCACAGACGTGTTTGGAAGGAGACCGATCGGTTTTTTCTTGGGGGGATAAAAAGCCGTTAGGGAGCCGAACGACGGGGACGCGTTTTTCATCCGCTCCGTGTTTCTACGTTTTAAATGGACGAACATCGTTTGTCAAACAGTAATGAGTGTTCTCGTTGAACGGGCAAGGTGCAAGGACTCACTGGACATTAGCAGGGAAGATTTTAGGCCATCGAAATGTCATGTATTGCCAAAAGAAGACGGGGCCACACCGACGGGTGAGCTAAGCCTCGCCAGTCATCGCCGCTACCACGCCTCTGCCGCCGGCTTCGTCGACGCATCAGCTCGAGGCTATTAACCCCCTCAGGAAATGGAGAGCATTGGAGACATCGACACGGCAAAGATGTCCGATCCGAAATGGAGATTGTTCACCAAAATAACTGGCCTTCAAGGGCGTCGAGCAAGCGGCCACCACGCACGAGCTATATCGCCACCATGTCAAGGACTCCCCACCAAAGAAAGGCAAGTGCGAGCAAAAGCGCAAGTTATTCTGCTTACAATTAAATTGCGACAAGCAATGTTGCAGTATGTTGTTGGTGATAAACGTAGAAGAGACTCGCTCGTGCATTGCTAGGATCAACTTCATGCCCTGCACTATGTCACTTCATGGGATTTTACGACTGCCTTTTTAGAAAAAAAATTACTTTAAATTTGCAATAACAACAGAGCCTTGTCACTGAAGAAGCCTAGCTGTTAATTTAGTTCCGATGTTTGAAGGTGAGCTTAGCTACTCCTGGGATATGACTCATTTAATTTGGTTAAACATAATCGCCAGCATCCTAGCAAACACGGATTTTGTCAGGATTTTCTTGCTCAACGCAGATTGTTGAGTTCACGTACGATTTGGCTCTTGCAATAGATAAGAATAAAGTTGATTGATTGATTGATTTGTAGAGTTTAACGCGCCGACGCAACGCAGACGATGAGGCGCGCCGTAGTGGAGGGCTCCGGCTTAATTTTGACCAACTGGGGATCTTTAACGTGCGCCGAAATCTCGTGCACACGGGCGTTTTTGCTTTTAGCCTCCATCAGGAAAGCGGCCGCCGCGGCCGGGAATCGAACCCGCGACCTCGTGCTCAGCAGCGCAACGCCTTCGCCACTGAGCCACCGTGGCGAGATAAGATTAAAGTGGTTGACTGTATATTCTTGGACTGCAAAAAAGCAAATGATGGTGTTCTATATCACCTTCTGCATAGTACATTTCATCCTATGAACTGATTGTAGTGTTTAACGCGCCGACGCAATGCAGGCGATGAGGCGCGCCGTAGTGGAGGGCTCCGGATTAATTTTGACCACCTGGGGATCTTTAACGTGCGCCGAAATCTCGTACACACGGGCGTTTTTACTTTTCGCCTCCATCAGAAAAGCGGCCGCCGCGGCCGGGAATCGAACCCGCGACTTCGTGTCATCCTATGAACTGAATGAATCGGTTTTCGCATTGTTATTACTATTGGCCCTATAGCTTTGTTCAAAAGTACTGTGTAGTTTACCGGACTATAGCGAATGAACGTGATTCCGTATACCTGCAGCTTTATTCGAATTTAATGACATCCTGGTGTGCTGATTCAGAAAAGTTTTTGGATGTTAAACAGTGTGTTAACGGCACCTTTACAAAAAAACCTTCATTCAAATTGAATACGTATACCGTAAATCATGCTGCTGTGACAACGGCCGAGGAATATAAATACGTAGGAGTGTTTTTAGGGAGTGGTTAGAGGTTAAATAGGCAGGTTCACACCATAAAAGTTACGGCTGCATATGTTTTTGGCTTTCTGAGACGAAATTTCAGTGAACCTCCATCTAACTGAAAAGAACAACCGTATTTCATTCATGTGCGCTCAATCTTGGAGTACGCATGTGTTTTCGTGGATCCCTACACCAAAGAGCTGGTTGATACGCTCGAAAACATACAGAATATGTCAGTGCGATTCGTATTAGGTAATTTGCACGCTAAACTTAGCATGAGAGAAAGTAAAAGTAAACTGAACTGGCAGGACGTGAAAGATCACTGACGAAACCACAGGTTGAACTTTTTTCGTATTATCTATCATTCCAAAACTGGAGTAGAAGGGGAGAAGTATGTCCAAGCGCCATTCTACATATCGCAAAGTGGGACCGCTAGCTTAAAGCAAATTATTAACTTTCCTTTAAAGGTGACGCCTTGCGCGATTCATTTTATTTTACATCAATACTGCGGTGTAATTATCTTCCACGTATGATTGCATTAACTGTTTATATTGACGATTTTCAGCGCGCTTTGTAGAATTATTTTGTTATTTTGTCTCATATTTAATGCTTAGTGTTATGTATCTCCCTTCTGTAATGCATGCAAAGGCAAGCAGGCATCAAATAAATAAATAAGACAATGAATAATTAAATGAATAAAAATAAATAAATAAACTTCCAGAAGCGCAAGTTTTCCTCCGACGGGTTGCGAACCCTACGCATTCAACCTTCACCAATAAAATATTTATTGCCCTATTCGTTGCAGTATGCAAGGTTTTCTGTATGCATGCTACCATTGCTATGTTATTGGTTTGAAACAAATTATGTAACTAATTTTACGCCTTTCCTTGCGTGAACACAGAGGGATACAACTGCAGCCACCTGAAGCAGGGCGTCATTCGCAACGCGTCTAGAATTTTTTGTATGTAGTATGACATTAGAATAAAATTAAGCTCTTTTGGACTATGAAGTGGTGTGGACGTATAGTCATGAAAACAACATCAAAATAGATTGAAAATGACAGTACCTGTTCGCTCCTTCTTAGGATCAACCCTGCGCAAGATCATCAGAAAACTTGATCGAGTAGAAAATGTCTTTGCAAGAAAAATGGACAAAAACTGCACATACTTTTTGGTGAAGGAGTTACAATAAATGCTCCTGAGTGTTTTGTTGAGAACAAAAACGCTTCGTAAAGGCATTGACGCCGGTTTTCTATACATCAGAACTGGTCAAGCAACTGTTATAAAAATAGTTTATGCAGTCATAGCATGAAAGTGTTCCGGAATATTGCCCTAAAAGATATTGGCTAAAAGCGGCGCAATTTATCTGTCTGAAATTCAACCCACTAAAGTATGCGCCCTCCGCCGCCGCCCCCCCCCCCTCCTCTTTCCCCGTTTATTACAGGTAAGCCGCCCCACAGATGATAACAGGACCTGGACAATACATCTATTCAAGCTCTACAAAGAACTGAATATTTTCTGTGTTCGGCAGTAAAAGAGGCACAGCAAATAAAGGAACGACAATTTGTGAGCACTGTTTAATAAATTAATTTTGCTGTCAACTGAGGCTGGTAATTAGGCAAGGCTGCGCTGAAAGCTTGATGGCTGGTGGTTGCGCGCGAGCTCACTTTGATGTGGCTGCTTTGGAACCAAAATGCTAGGTTTGTGCTGCTTCTCCACTGCGCGAATGAGTCATCTGCTTGCGCGACATGCAGTGACCGGCCTTAGTACAGTTAACGTACTGTGTCTATACTCCAATGCCCGTAGCAGGGCCGTATTTCCGGTAGCTTTAGTCCGGCTGGAGTCCGACTACCGCATCTCGGCTGTCCTCCGGCTGCCGTACTTTGGCCGTACACGGGTGGCTTTGGAATGGCCGGAGCCCTACGGCTGGAATCTGGCCGTGTGACCGTAAGCCGGTCGACTGGCCGACAAACACTGGCCTTTGGACAGCCATGGAAGTACGGCCGTATACGGCCAAAAGGCCCACATTTGGACATGGGCCGAACATGGCTGCCGGAAAACGGCCGGACAGAAAATCACCGGCCAAAGTACACCGGCCTGTTTTAGGCCGAACAGTCCTGTGCTGCCTGGGAAGGGCCCATGATATCGCAAGCAACGATTTGCCAGGGGCTCTTACTCTCAACAGACTGCATCAATCCGGGCGGGCAACCGACTCGGGGTTTCGCTGTCTGACACACGTGGCAGCTCCTGGAATACCTCAGCACATCCTGCCGCATTAACGGCCACGTGACAGTCCGATATAACTTCTCATAAGTTTTGCCGCCAGAGCTGTGACCAGCCAGTGCTGAATCATGAAAGTAACGGATGAAAGCCCTCCGAAGCTTACGAGGTACAACAGCGCGGAATGATGAATTAGCTTCGTCGTCTTCCTGCGGAATATACCGCAGCAGGAGACCGTCTTCCGCCAATACATATGTATCAAACTCACCGCTGTTGCTGGTGGGAGCAGCGCCCTGTGCACCGACGTGCTCAATGATCTTACGACAGAGTCCGTCGGCACGTTGCGCAGAGAGAAGATCTGCCCTGCTCATCAGCGTACCCCAGCGTGCGTCAGCATTCACTGCAGGCACCAGCACCTGCATTTCCGAGTCTGAAGATGACTGCAGGGGCGCGCGTGATAGCGCATCAGCGACTTCGTTCTGCGAACCCTTCCTGTGCTGGATGGTAAAATAGTAGCGCTGAAGCGCAAGCACCCAGTGCGCCAGACGACCAGTAGGGTTCTGCAAACGCTTCAGCCACGTTAATGCCATGTGGTCTGTCTGAATCGTGAAAGAGGCACCGTCTATGTACATGTCAAATTTCTTCAGTGCAAACACGATTGCTAGACACTCACGTTCTGTGACCGTGTAATTGCGCTCAGCCGGAGTGAGCGTATGGCTAGCAAAAGCGACCGGACGGAGAACGCCCTCAAACTCCTGCATCAGCACTGCACCCAGTCCGTAGTCGCTAGCATCGGTCTGCAAGACAAATTGTTTGTTAAGGTCCGGTATCCTTAACGCCGCTGTTTCCGCGATTGCGCGAGACAGTGCTTCAAAAGCTTGCTGTTCAGCCTCCTCCCATTGCCATTTCACGCCTTTCCGTAGTAGCTGGTTTAGCGGACGTGACAGCTCCGCACAATGAGGAATGAAGCTACGGTAAAAAGCTATCATGCCCAAGAAGCGCTGCAAGATCTTAACGTCACGCGGGCACGGATATAATTGCTTTCAGTTTGGCATCGCTAGGACGAAGCTCGCCGTTGTCCACGACAAAGCCGAGCAAGTCAACCTTGCTTGACGCGAGTTGAACCTTTTTGGGATTGATGGTGAGGCCGGCGCGTCTCATGCGGTCGAGCACGTCTCGGAGATGCACGAGATGCTCCTCAAAGGTGCGCGAAAAGACGACGACGTCATCCATATAGGCCATTGCGTATTTATAACGTACATCGTCAAGGCCGATGTCCATCAATCTTTGAAACGAACTCGGGGAGTTCTTCAGCCCAAACGGCATGCGCACGAACTCGAAAAGACCCCTGTAGCATGTGAAAGCTGTTTTAGGAATATCATCAGGGTGAATTTCAATTTGCAAAAAGCCGCGTGAGCAATCTAGAGTGGTAAACACGCGGGCACCACCATGCGAGGAAATGATGGATTCTACGGCAGGAAAAGGATATGCGTCTCTTACACTTATGTCGTTGAGACGACGGTAGTCCACACAGAGACGTACACTGCCGTCTTTTTTTGGCGCCAACACGACTGGAGATGCATGGGCAGTCTGCGACGGCCACACAACCCCCGTGTTCAGCATCTCGTCAAGGGCGACATCCAGTTTCGCCTTCTTCTGGATGCTGAGCGGCCGTGGATTGCAGCTCCAAGGAGGCGCGTCTCCCGTGTCAATGCGATTTTGAAGGACGGTTGTCTGCCCAAAGGCCTCCGTGAACATGGAGCAAGTGAAGTTTTGACGGATGAGTCAGTACTTCCAGCTGTGCAAATTTTGCGCTTCCCCGGGCACCCTGTACCATATGGTATGGGAGTGTTCGGCAAACCCCAAAATTCCAAGAATCGCGCACCCTTCCCGTGAGCAGTGGGAGAAGGAGCTGTCCAGCTCCGGTCTCGATTCCCAGCTTAGGCTGGTGGAAAGGGCCGTAGCGGCAGGGGTCTCCAATGGAGTCCTGGAATGAGGGCCCCACACCACATTGCGATGCTCCCAATAAAGTTTATCCTCCTCCTCCTCCTCCGTGAACATTTCAGCAAACGGATCCAGCACATGGGCGAGCTGCTCCCTCTCATAGTCACTGCAAGGACACTCCTCAAGCAACTGCCTGATTCGCTCAGGCAACACGGATTTCGTTGCGACTGCAGCTGACCTTGGCACGGTACAGATATGCGTTGACTCCAGAAAAGGTATCAATTCTGCATCATTGCCCAATCTGTAACCACCTCCCGCCAAGTCAAGCAGTAGGCCCTCGCGAATAATAAAATCCCGGCCCAAAATCAAGGGTACCGCCAAGCCAGGGCAGTACGTAAAGCGCTGCCGACACCTTCTGCTTGCGTAAGAAATGTGCAAGCGCACAGCCCCACGCGCTTCAACCACAGCACCATTGGCCACTTGCAACCGGTTGCTGCATTGGCGCAACCTAACACCACGTGCTCGGCCAAGTTCAAAGACGGTATCACCAATGAGCGACAAACTGCCGCTGGTATCACCCAATGCAGAAACATCCGTTCCAAGAACGTGAACAGAAACATGTGGTGCTATGGGCTGTGTGCGTGCTTCAACACGGCAAGCAGTGGGTAGAAAGCACCAGTCCTCGTCACCAGCCAACTTTGGGCCACTCAGCGATGGGTTAGTCACCATCATAGCCTCGGGCTGCATTCCTTCATCTCGATGGCTATTTGTATTTCGGCGACCAGCCATCACACGGGGACACTCACGAGGGATGTGTCCTGGCTGTCCACATTGGTTGCAGCCGCCAGCTTTATTTCCGTCAGGCACGCAGCCTCGCGACCCTCCCGTCTCGACAACTGGACGAGAAGGACCTCTGGAGTTCAGGGGATTTCGTCGCCGACCCTAAAGGGAGAGACTCGGGTCGAGGAGCGGTGAGCCTGCCAGTAAAGAGGGCCTGTTTTCTCAACGCAGGAACCCTGGCTCAAACCGCTGCGGGGAGTTCCCGCCATGGGCTGCACCATCTAGTGGTCTTCCGTGCTCCAACTGCCTGTCGCCAAGTGCAGAAGGATCTAGTGCACAGGGGGAATTCAAGCCCGCCGCTGCAGTACGCGGCTGTGGACTTCGCTCTGGCGAAGTCTCAAGGGTGTCTATCCATGCACAAGCTGGCTCGATTGCTTCCCCTACTGGCGGAGAGGGTACATAATTCAGCTCCGATATGAGAGCTTCCTCGATTGACCTGCCTGATCGTGCCATCTCCTCCAGGCTCGAGTATTCACGACCACGTAAGTAAGTTCGGAAGCGCGGGTGGCATCGTCGTAAGACGGGCCGCACCATTTCTGCATCAGACGCACCCGGGATAGCTCGTTTGAAGAGCTCCTGGAGAGCTCGGATGTATTCGAGCAAGCCCTCGCGCGGGTACTGCGTACGTGCTTCTAACTCATGGCGGATGCGGTAGTCATAGCCGGGAGGCAAAAACTCCTCGCGGAAGCGGGCCACGAAGTCAGCCCAGGACGCGAACGGAGCCTGCTGGCGCCACCAGCGACCGGCGGATCCCTCGAGAGCAATCGGCAGGACGCGGGCCAGGACGAACTCGTCCGATGCACCCGACGCCGCCTTGTATACGGTGAGGTCGCCCAGGAAGTCCGCTACTGTCTTGCGGTCATCGTACCCCGTGAACCATGATACCTCAATGTTCGGCTGGAACGATGGCCCGTGCTCGGACCCATCGCGTTCTAGCCCGAGACGTGCCAGCCGGTTCGTGAGGTTCTCGCAGAGGTCCATGATTGGGCGGAGCACGCCGACGAGCCCAGTGGCCTCCGCATCCCTTGCAGGCTCGCGCGAAGCAACCAAGGGCCTCCGACGGGTAGCGGCTCCACGGACAGGCATGTCCCTGGGACGAACTGCTCTCGCGCGCCGCGAGGCGAACACACGAAGAAAAAATGGTGATAAACAACACAAGCCACTAAAAATGCGCTTCAAAATACGAGGACTACCAAAATCCCGGCGGTCACGAAAAAACGCCAATGTAATTAGCCCCGCAAAACGCCCACCACGGAACACCAGAACAAGGAAAAAGACCACAATGCCCTTCACAGGAACCACGGCCGGCCCCACGTTCAGGGCGCCAAATGTGGTACCGGGGTTCTTGCACCCGGCCGCGGTTCCCCAGAAAGACACTGCGCACCCTAAACCACACCTTTACTGGGAGTCCCGCTCCACCAAGGTCCACTGCTCAGCAGATCTGGATGTGCACATATAACCCAGCCGAGTCCGCCAGGTTCTATACTAGCTCATCTCGCGCCACATCTTCATCCTCAGCCGGCACATGTCGATCGCGTGGGATTGTCCACTGCCACTATAGCCGGATTACCACAAGTTTTGACGAGATGAAATACAGACACTGAGGCATACAGGAACAACGTACTACCACAATGCGATTGCAGCCACATGCACAATAGCTGAACTTTATATACAGGTATATGAAATAAATTATTCGCCGGCTGTACGTCAGTGCTGTTCAGAAATAGCGTGAAGGTGCCCTGTACTGGTTAGTCAGCTAAAAAATGCGGCAGGTGCGTTTCTGCTTGTCGGTGCTACAGGAACTGCCACCCAATTATAATTTCGTTGTTTTTATCTCTTAACGATGCAGATTCAGTTATCAACCCCTCTGTGACCAGCATTACACGCATGTAATATTTATGAAATTGTGCAGAAAAAATAAACGCAAACCACTGATTGAACCATCATGAAAATGCCACAACGGTAACATATACGGCAAGGGAGTGGAAGCACCGCTATGTTTCCATTGTCGTAATTTTGAACATGCTGAAGAAGCGCAAAGTTCAAGCAATAAACAGGACAATGTGTAAACGTATCCCAGTGTCAACCATTTGACAGCACTTGTCTTCTAAGTTCAACAGCGGGAAACATTGGACCGTCAAATTAAGGAGTAGTGACCCAAAGATAGAAGGAATGAGAGAGCGTGAGAGAGAGGGCCTTGTTCGTAGAGAGAGAGCAATGTGGTGAGAGCACCCATTTCACCGCATCGGCTTGCAAGGAGCGGTGTTACGAGAGTGAGACCATGAAGGACATTTTAAACGCAAGTGTCGGCGACATAGGTCGGCGTAATCACTCGTGAGTGCACTCATTTGTACTCATTTGTACTCAAACTCACGAGTGAGTACAATCATGAGTGAGTACACACCCATAAAAAAAAGTGAGTACGATGACGAGTGAGTACAGGGGTAAGTCCACTAATCGTGAGTACAGTACTCATGAGTACACTACTCATGAGTATGAGTACTCATGAGTACAGTATTCATGAGTATGAGTACTCATGAGTTTGAGTACTAGTGAGTATGAGTACTCATGAGTACACATACTCATGAATACACAGTACTCATGAGTACACAGTACTCATGAATACACAGTACTCATGAGTACACAGTACTCATGAGTACAATGCTCATGATTACTGGTTTTGCGAGTGATTGCACTCCTGAGTATATGCACACGTGAGCATAGGTCGGCGTAATCACTCGTGAGTGCACTCATTTGTACTCATTTGTACTCAAACTCACGAGTGAGTACAATCATGAGTGAGTACACACCCATAAAAAAAAGTGAGTACGATGACGAGTGAGTACAGGGGTAAGTCCACTAATCGTGAGTACAGTACTCATGAGTACACTACTCATGAGTATGAGTACTCATGAGTACAGTATTCATGAGTATGAGTACTCATGAGTTTGAGTACTAGTGAGTATGAGTACTCATGAGTACACATACTCATGAATACACAGTACTCATGAGTACACAGTACTCATGAATACACAGTACTCATGAGTACACAGTACTCATGAGTACAATGCTCATGATTACTGGTTTTGCGAGTGATTGCACTCCTGAGTATATGCACACGTGAGTGCTGTAGTGCAAACAAGTTTTATCAAGAGCTCGAGTCCGGACGCGCGTGTACGAGTCGCAAACATTTAGCGGTGCCGCTGTGCAGCTTAACTGGCAAGGATGGTAAAATTAGACAACGAAAACTGCACCTCCCTCCTTTCCCGGTCCCTGTTTGGCGCTGTAAGCGTTTCTCGGCGGTCGCTGGCAAAGGGGACCCGGTGAAGAGGGAAAAACGAGGGGGTGAGGGCCCAGCGGAAAACGCGGCCGCAGTTGCTCTTCTCCTATGGCACTTGTTGACTGCCGCAGTTATTTTTGTTGACGCGGCCTGTGAACGCGTGGTGGCTTCATTGCGCTTGCTCCCTTCCAGTTGTTTTAGGGGAGAGGCGGTGGAGGCTGCTAACTATGCACGCACTAGGCCTACTGAAGTCCCTCTTTTGCGGTCTTCAGAAGTTTCCGTAGACGCATGTCACGCTGTGTAGTGGTATCGTGAGCGGAACCGCTCATTTCTGGAGTCGCAGTTAATTTACGCAACTCGCGTCAAACCGACTGCGTGTTTTGTAACGTTTGTCTCGCCGAAATTGTCCGCACCATTCCGCTCTGCGTATTCAAGCGACAATTTGTATGATGTACTGTCGGGAGCAAAAGTCTGGATTCCACGCGAGCGGCGGCCGAAATGCATTGCAGCGCCACCTTGCGAAAGCTCGCCTGCTGCGAGACACCGGCTGTAGGGCCTATCTTAACTGCACGCATGTTCGTTCGATTCATTCGATAAAAGCAGTCGCGAAGCGACACGCTTCCTTAAACCAGTTTGAGACTATTGTTTTGCGGTGCAGTCGCAGATTGCAACTACTTTCGATGTGCAACGCTGATAAAGAGTGACGAAAAACTACCCGTTCAACGCATCAGTGGCCGCTTACTGCCACTCACTGAGACCGTATCGCAAATGCTACACGCCGACGGAATTGCCCAGTCGTAAATGCTAGACACGGCCGAAGCGACACCGTTCGGTCTTTCCGTGAACAAAAAGCGTATCAGACTCGTGCGAGCAAACGAACATGCGTGCAGTTAAGATAGGCCCTACAGCCGGTGTCTCGACAGCAGGCGAGTTTCGCAGGGTGGCGCTGCAATGCATTTCGGCCGCCGCTCGCGTGGAATCCAGACTTTTGCTCCCGACAGTACGTGCGCCCATATGGTTTTATTAGGTTCCCGTTTTGAAACATTTTGCTCAGTTTCGCTAGCAATATGGTCTCGTGTAGTGTCATTTACAAGTAAGCATATAACCCCACCGTGCAAGCGCGGCGGTGGAATTTGCCCCAACAATGGAAATAAACTATCCAGGTACACCTAAGCACGTTTGTGAGTTGTGAATCGGACATCATAATATCCAGTTGAACGCGTGCGACGCTTTGTTTATCCTCGCATATTTTGTCGGAGAGCTCTGGCATCTTGCCGCTGGAGGAGCATTTTGCTTTCGAATGGCTTTACTTTCGAGTGGCAACCCCCTTCGCCGCTCTTCGTTTATGCCACCTTGTAATGAGGGCGCTGACGATGACGGTGAATTTCGGTTGTTACTATTCCTCTACCTTCACTACTGTTTACAGGCGGGGCGACCACCCCTCGCTAGCAACTACTGCCGAGTTTAAGCTCGCACTGTGGGAGGCCTCGTGAAGGAATCGTTTTGAAATGATGAACGCCAACGCCAGACGCCGGGATCGTCGCTTAAGCTCGCGTCTTCGAACGTCTCGTAAAACATGTGGATTGCACATAACGACGCCAGCGCACTTTTTGGTCGATCGCTGTCAGCTTCATCCGCGCTGCTCGAGATAAGATCTGCAGATTTCCACTGTGCAACCACGGCAATACAGTGACGGCAGTGCAAGCTATCACGCCTCCGAAAAAAGCGTCAGCAAAACGTGTTCTCCAGTACACAAAGCGCGCGCGCGCGCGCACGCACACGCACACGCACACGCACACGCGCGCACGCGTACACGCACACTTTTGGGACTGGGGCATTCCAGCTCAGTCACCACTGTTGGGACGTTGCCCTGCTCAGTCCGCCATCGACGCGGCGCAGAGCAGAGCGATGAAGTTGTCGAGCCGACGGTGATTTTAAGCTGCATTTATAGACAGTATATAAAATGGTAGCAAGAGCGTTGTTACATGGCTTGCACAAAGGCGATAGCACTACTCAACTCAGTGCCTCCGATGAAATGCCGCCGCACAGCAGCTGCTTCAAGACCTGTTTTATACCCCCGGAGTTCCGTCGCAGCCGCGTGCAGTTCGAATCTTTCCAATCAGGACTACCACTGGCCGCAGTTTGAATTCGGCGAATGAAGGCGAGAGAGAGAGAGAGAAAGTGTTTATTAATATGAAAATATTTACAGGGCGAAGTTTTGCTCTCCGTAGAGGGCACAGGTCTCGAATGTAGGCGAAGTCATTGCGTCAGCCGAGCCACGACAGGAAAGGGAAGGCGACTCAGCGGCGCCGTCTCCAGGGTCTACTTCCTGCGTGTCTTTTGCGGGCCGGTCATCCCAGGCATGCTTTGGTGCGGCCGTCTCGATGGGAAAAGGAGAGTAGACTTGGCGGCGCCGTGTGCCGCCCAGTTGCGGCACGTCTGCCGCGCGCGCTGTTTGACCGAGGCGCGAATCGGGCCCACCATCGACGCGTCGCAAGGTGCAGCAAATTTGTGTCGGGCGCCATGGTTAACCGCACACGTACACACGCATATAAAAATTAGTGATTAAGGTCAGACCCATGTGGGCCTTGCCCTTGCTGTTAACGGAAATAGTCTCAGCCTACAGAACCCCGCGCGCTTCGAAGTCACACGGAGTCTCGGGAGTTGTTATTTACAGACAGGAAATATACACAGAACCGTAGCCATACAAGCTTGGCTAACAGCCGTGCGCTTTCTGACGCCACCGGCGTCGAGAGTGCATTATTTATATGCACAGTGGAGCACAGAACGATTAAAACGTGGCCGCGCTTTCTCGAGCTATTACGGGAACGGCATGTCATGAAGGTAAAAAAAAAAAAAAAAAAAAAAAACTTCAGAGGGGCGATTCAGAGGTATACTTACTAAGAAACTCTATGGGTTCAGAGGGCGATTTTTTTTTTTTTTTCCTCTTCGCTGAGCCGCCTCGCTGGCGCGCCGGCATCGGGAGCGCGAGCGTGAAAGTAAAAAGAAAGGGGGTGCAACGGACGGCACATGGGGGCGAAAAATCAGCTTTTTTTGTTTGTTTTGCTGACATCGGTTAACCCACGCCATTGACCAATGAGAGGCGTCGCATTGTCTGTTGCCCTCAACTCTTTTCCTAGCACCGTGATAGCATCCCTGGAGAGAAGGAAAGAAGTGGCGCGCCACCCTGACGCCTTCGCCTGCGCCCTGTTAGGAATACGCAAGCCAATACACATCAGGGAGGGAGAACTTGTGGCGGTTGCGCCGTGAAACTTGAAACTTCGCGCTGCGTGGCGCGAGGTATTGCAGTGTCGCCCGTTCTCCTTTCGTAATAAAAGAACCAAAGCGCGACAGCAACACCGGCTCGATAATAAAGCCAATCAAGTAATGAGCGTAAAACCATAGCGGAGCTGATACACACATTTCATTCCAGCACCTTGCAATCCGCGCGTGACGGGTTGCAAGCTTAGTTGTGACTGATATTAAATTGCGGAGTCACATATCATTAAATAATTCGGGTTTCACACCTATGGGGTGGCGCTTCAAAGACGACTGGGAAACAGCAGCGACCGTAGCTGGCGTTCTGCTGGAATAACCGCATCTTACGGCGCAGTGGAATGTACGAGCGAAATATGGGTAACGTCGATGTTATCGGTTGTTTTTGTGAAGATAGATACTGCCGCCCTTTGTCTACCCATTTCCCAACACCTCTATCTTGCTTTGTTGTGCCTCAATTTGTGCGTTTGTGATGAAGGAAGAAAAGCTGTCTTTCGATTCGACAAACTGGAAGCGGCTAATTATTTCTCAGTTTGCGATTTCTGTGCCATCGCCCTGCCCGGACGCTGTGCAGGAGGTCAAAATCCTGAGCTCGCAGCTGCGCAAATAACTCAAAATATGCTTGTAAGAGGTTGTTGGGCTGCTGTTGTATTTTCTTACAGGAGATGTTTTGTGCGGTAATCGTTGCTGATGTGTGTGTGTGTGTGTGTGTGCGATGCTTGTGGTGGGCTGTTGTGGCGTTCGATCGAAAATAAGTGATACGGGCGCTTTTTTAAAAAGGGGTACAGACACAAAAATTTTGTATCTCGTTTTTTTTTTTTGCTGCGATGAACAGCTAATGACCTACTTATCACGTGTGGAAACCTCATTTGCTCACAGCGTGCGACGGTTTTTAAGTAGAGGCGTTTTGAATGCGGCCATGCAGTCGCATTTTCGGGTTCAGCGGCCGCCCCGAAACGCAAGATATTGTGTAAACAAAGCTGACCACGTGACGGTCGATCGGATATCACAGAGAAGAGCTGCCGTAGCACTGTCGAATCTGCGTCGGCGGCAGTTTCTGCGAATGCCCCCACGCACTGATCTCCTGAGCCGCTTAATTAAACAGCGACCGTGGCTGCGTGATGAACGAGAAAGTTTTCTGAGACAACTGGCGAGAGTCGGCCGCATGTTTCCCATGGTGCCTGGACTGCACGAGATCCGGACACAGGCAGAATGCACGACGGCGCGCACGCGAACGAGACGACGCATGGAAAATTGTGCCTGCCTGCTCACCGGACCTCTACCAGGTAATCGCCACGATTACGAAAACGCATCGAATCTCAGTGCATTTCTGGCGAGATCACGAACACACGTTGCTCTGCTACATCGCCCACGAGCTACTTCGCCCACGCGAAGGTCATTCCATCAGCGAGCAACGAGACGCGCAACGTACGCAGCGCGCACGAGCCAGAAGGCACCACGTTCCTGCAACCCGCTCTTGCGGTCCAAACGTACACGAACGAAACGCTGAGAGCGCGGAATGCAACGGGGCCAGTACTTACATTTTCCGCATGTCCTGTACCGGCGCCGGTACACGCAACCGACGACATCGCATCCGGATCGGTGGATATAGCCATGACAAGCGACGAAGACGCACGGCGCCCGCAATGCACCATGCGTGGCGAACGACCGCACATCAATTATACGGCAGTTTCCCAGTTAAAATGAGACGAACAGCGCATGAAACGCACCAGAGGTGACGAACGACATCCAACTTGAGCCAGTAGAGCTGACCACGGCGAACGAAATGCACAGCGCACGGAACGCCACTAAGCCAGCACACGCGGAGGAAACTGCTATTCGCGACGTCCTCCGCTCCCGCTGCTGCTATCCGGACTTGGCCAGCGAATGTTACAAGCGCCGAAATCAGCCTGGCCACAAGCAACAAAAGACCCAGCGCACGCGGTTCAACCCTACCGGAACGTACGAGCTCTCCGACACCCGCTGCTCCAGCCCGAGTCCAGTGAACGAATGACATTACACTCGTGCAGGTAGTTCCGTCAACGAGCAACGACACGGCCACCGCATGCGGCACGTCCGAGCCAGAACGAACAAGATCCCCAGCACCCACGCTCCGATCGAGACTCACACGACAAACACCGTTTCGTACAAGAGGACGCAACCGTGGGCAAGAGGACTCGGGACGAACGGAGCCTGCTTGTTTGGGAGCGATAGCGATTTTAGCATTCTTGAAACAACGGGCAAAATACGAGGGCTTGAGCGACGACACGGACACGGCAAGAACGGCAACGAATAAACCCGATCCAGACGAACGCATCGAATGCCCTAACGATGAAGTCACGCTTGCGACGCCAAAGAATGTAGGACCGAACGGACGGCACGAACTACGCCCGCTACCCCACCACAACGGTTTCACATCCGAAACAACCACGGCGACTGCGAGGACGGAGCCGCAACGACTTTGACCGATCAGCAATGTCACCCTACGAAAACGCCACGCTACCGCACACTAAACGAATATCCAAACAGCTACCGCACCATACGCAACGCACACGTCAATTCAAGCAACGTCCTCAACGCGCCGAACTATGCCATCCCTACACAGCGCAGCTCGCCACCGGACAAACCGGACGTCTACGCCCCCACATGCATCAAGCACGCGACGAGCTACACGAACACAATCGCCGACGGCAGGGGCGCGACTAACGCAACGCCGTAAACACTGTCAAGTTCATGTCTGACGAAGTGAATCCCATGGCACACACACAATAAAATCAAGAAGATTTGAACTTCACCGAAACTCAACGAGAGAACACCCTCTTAACGAAGTTTCTAGTATCCGGAAAAACAAATAACAAAAGCCAGCATCGCGCATCTGTGAATAAGCGGACAGTGATCTGGATAAGAACGGACGTCAATCTACGCGAACGCTTCATTGTGCCTGGTGGCAGGCACAATTTGGATTCGGAGCACGGTTACGAGAGTATCAGCGCGCCCGGAAACGAAAATGGACGACAAAAGCTGCCACCCGAAGACACGCAGAAAACCGCAGTTTGCGGCCACGGCCGCACCGACAATCCCGAGCTCCCCTGAGCCCGACCGTGTGTTTTTCTAATCAATTAAACATTTTATTTTTTCTATTTAGTCTTTAATTCGAGATACGACCTAGCTAACAGTGCAGATAAGTTGATTATTCGTGAGTAATACAAATTGAGTACACATGAGTGCAGATTGAGTACTCATGAGTGCAGAATGAGTAGTACTCATGATTGCAGAATGAGTAGTACTCATGAGTGCAGAATGAGTAGTACTCATGAGTACAGATTGAGTAGTACTCATGAGTACAGATTGAGTACTCATGAGTACAGAGTGAGTACTCATGAGTACAGATTGAGTATGAATACTCGTGAGGACAAATGAGTTTGAGTGCAAGTGAGTATGATTACAAATGAGTATTTGATGAGTGAGTACGAGTGATTTTGTGAACAGACGAGATTTTTGAGTGTGAGTTTGATTGAGTACAGCGTGAATGAAAAAAATTGTGATTGAGTTTGAGTGAGTTCTTTCTGTTTTGCCGACCTATGGTCGGCGAGACTAGCGAAGTTTAGCCTAAACGCTTTGCATACCCAGAAGGGGTACAAGTTTTAAGATGGAGGTAGCGGTAAAAGGTGACGCAGCGTTTTCTAGAGCAAAGCTTTCGAAAACCGAAATAGTGCGCCAGGCGGTACGGGCGACGTTCATCAGCATTATCACAAAATGACTCTGCACTGCGAATACAAAAGCAGAAAAGGTTCGATATCGAGGATTATTCGCAATAGGGAAAGTAGAAACAAGTCGTTCGCCAGTATACCACATCGCCGCTGTACCAGTGTTGGAGGAACGGCAGATGAAATTCCGCATGCCTATCCCCTCAAGACCATCGTTTCTTGGTCATTGACACAGACGCGAAATGAAGACGCACACCCAACGATACTATTTATTACCGCAGGCCCCAATTGCAGAATAAAAACAGCGTGCTTACTGTTACGGCGGTTCTCTAAATGGCAGATTGACCTGGCACACGAGCGAGGAGGCACGCGCCTTATTGCCGTGGCCTCCACGCCATCGTGTGTAACGATGCAAGCACGTATTATTCATTCGGAGATTGAACAAAACACCATGGCGGATTGCTGATGTCTAGACGCGTGCGGCGTTGCTGGCCTTATCCTGTAACAACGCGCCATTTTGTATCACGTTTAAACTTACAGCTGTCAAAAACGCAACCACTTCCGTTAGAATCCAACAGTGCCCCTCAAAATGCTGTGAACGTGAGCAGCGCATCATTCGAACTTCCGGACGCCATCAAGGTGTAGGTTACAGTATTGTCAAACGCACATTCCACATCTTTGATCTTTTTAAGGCAAAGCTTTCTAACTCTACCAGCCAACGGTTCTTTCGTTGCGTGCGCGACAAGCAACACCCAACGAGACTGAGAAGGAGGAGGGCAGTTTTCACTAATGAAGAACAGTGTAGATGGCGCGGCGGTAGGCCGCTATTACCCAGCGTTGCCCGTGAGCCGAACCGGCGGGCGCGTCTGCGGGGACTATTCCTTGGCTTGGTTGCCTGCTCTAGTGACGGATGTTTTGGCCTTGCTTAACGCAGCTTCGCATCCATTGCGCGCTTTCTTCGGACGGCTTGAATAACTTGTTCGACAGCACCACCTGAGTAATCCGGACCCGGCAGAATTGAGTGGTTGTCAGGGAAAGATACGTTAAGGATTAGTTTGTGCGAAGGAAAGTTGGACATCCGGCTAAATGCAGCCGAACGGCTACAAAGGAAAGATTCAAAGGAAACGGCTTCAAAGTTAATGTAGCCTTTTGGCTGCATTTAGGTGCATGTCAAAATTTCCTTCGCAGAAACTTACTCCACCTGGGGAATTTCCCCTAAATAATGTCGATTACCAGCTGTCCTTCACTTCGAGTTGTTGATAAATTCGCTGTCGCGCTACAAACGACTAGCCTCCTAGTTTGCTAAGTCGGTAGAGTGACTGCTCTGTTTGGCGGTGGTCCCGTATTCGAATTCTGACCTGGACGAATTTTTCTTCAACTGCGACGTTTCTGAGAAAGCTGTATACCTCTGGTTTGAAGCCGTTTGGCTGCATTTAGGTAGATGTCCAACTTTCCTCCTGAAAAACTTACTTTACCTTGTGGATTTCCCCTAAATCTGTTCGATTACGCATAGGTTTGCATAGCTGGAAAAGAAAATGTAGCGGCCACATACAGACTTCTGCCTGCTAGAGAAACGCTACCTTTTGCGCGCTGCCTGCCACCATTGGGGCTCAATTTTCTAAATTTGTGAATACCAATTTCTTGCTGTTCAACAGATATTACAAACGGTGAAGGGGCAAATGGTTCTGTTAACATTAACGATTATAAATGTTTAATGAGCTTTTTCGCAATTTTGAAAATTCCTAACTAACTAGTTTATTTCAGAACAAATGGAAACCGCTGTGCTTACATACCGCAATGTATCGGTGTCTGAGCTTGTGATGCGCGGTGGTGTAGCCACTCGCTAGCACATCAGGGTCGCTAGGTTTTGCTGTCCCACCCTTCAAAAGACGCATCTTTCTGTTTTTTTTTCCGCCGGGCTACAGCGGCGGCGTCCAACGCTCTATCCCGGCTGTGACACACGCTGCTGCGTTTGGGACGCCGCCCCCGCGTATTCCAGGCAACAGCTGGCAGAATCACTGGTTTTACTCTTTGTAGAGCTACGTATGTGATGTGAAGTGACGTGGCATGGCAATTGTTGTGGGTGCTGTTTACAGCTTTGCTTTCCACCCACCTTCATATCGTGGATTAGAGCCATTTTTTTGCACTGGACGCGAGGCCTTGGATGGAACACCCGATGTAAAGAACCTTGCAGGGTACGTTGGTAACCTAGGGCAGGACTCTGTGAGGCCCGCAGTTCCACCTCAGCCACTGTCCACACGGTCCTTAACGCCTGACAGGTGTACATGCCAAGATTTATCCACCAGGGTAAAAACGGCAGTCTTGTGGCGGAGGTAGTAGGGGTGTGTGTCTTAGCGCTGTTATATCCTTGTACATATTGTCACTCGATAAACGTTTTTACTGCGCGTTGTGGTTGCT
>NW_027526245.1:60865351-61055351 GCF_048455015.1 Haemaphysalis longicornis
GCTGGCCGACAGCAGATCCAATTCGCACGCCGGTCATACCGCCCTCGGCAGATGTGCCGCAACATGATCGGACAAAGCGCTCCCCGTCTGCTCTCATTTTCCCTTCACAATGGCTGGGCCGAATCATGCCTTGAACCTCCCGTAACAGATACACAGTGAGTCCCGCCTGTAGATGGTTCCACTGAGTCGCCTTCCGTTTCCCTGTCGTGGTGGCTTGGCTGACGCAAATGTATCGCCTCCAGTCTTCGGATTAAAACTGCGATAAGTGCTAGTCCCGATTGGAGTGACTAGAACTGCTCGCAGCTGCAACTGAACCCAAGGGGGGTAGTAAACCAGCCTGGAAGCAGAGGTGAGGCGGCAGTATCTCATCAGAGGCACTCAATTGAGAAGTGCTATCGCATTTTTGTGAGCCATGTAACGCTCTTGCTACCTTTGTATATATTGCATACAAATGCACCTTCAAATCACAATCAGTTCAACAACGTCGTCGCTCTGCTCTGCGGCGCGTCGATTTCGGACTGAGCAGAGCAACGTCACCACAGTGGTCACTGAGCTGAGATGGCCCAGTCCCAACATTGCGTATGTGGGACGGGGCTGGAGCGGGTATCGCTCACAATAAAGGGCAGCAGTGTATTTAGTTGCTGTCGGTGCTTGGCAACCCTTACAAGACTGTCCAACTACTCCGCTGTGCTTTGTGTCCTTACAAAACTGTCCAACTACTCCGCTGTGCTTTGTGTCCTCAACTTCAAAGTTCGTAGACGCATTTTTCCGAGGCGTGATTCCTTGCACTGACGTCACTGTAGTTGCTATGTTGGTGCATTGGTTGCGCAGTGGAAATCTGCAGCTCTTACCTCGAACAGCGCTGATGAAGCTGACAGCTAGATCAAAATGTTCGGTGGCGTGCTCATGTGGAAGCCACACGCTTTACGAAACGTCCGAAGCTTAAGCAAAAAAAAACCTGACATCTGGCATTGGCGTTTATCATACAAAAACTTCCCTTCACGAGGCCTTCCACAGTGCAAACGTAAAGTTCGCAGTAGTTGCTAGAGAGGGGTGTTGACCCCTAAAATGAACAGCAGATGAAGGTAGCGAAAGAACCACCACCCAAATTCACCATCGTAGTCAGCTTCCCCTTTACACAGTTGCATAAACGAGACGCAGAACATTGCCTACTAGACAGATCACAACAATTTGAAATCAAAATGCTCCTGCACCGGCAAGATACCAGAGCTTTTTGACAATGCAAGGCAAAACAAGGCATCACTCGCATTCAGCTCACCATACGTTTTCCGATTCACAACACACAAATCACTTTAGGTGTACTCGAATGATTTATTTCCGTTGGAGGAGAATAATTTCACCACGGGGCCTGCGCTGTGTTGCTATATGTTCAGCCCTAAATGGCACTGCCAGTAACCATAGTCTTAGTGTCCTGAGGAAAACGTTTCCCAACGGGAGTTTATCAAACCAGATTCGAGCATGCACATCAGCAAAATTATCGCTTGAATGCGCACAGCGGGAAGGTAGGGACAGTGTCGGTGTCACAGACGTTAAAATAATTGCGGCTGTTTAAATGAGCGCTTTGGCTCATAAAAGTACTACGCAGCGCGGTATTCGTTTATAAAAACTGCTGAATAACTAGAAAGAGCGACTTCAGTATGCCTAGTGCGTGCATTGTTAGCAGCCTTCACCGCTCTCCCCCCCCCCAAAAAAAAAAAGAAGCAAGAGCTATAGAACCCGTTCCGCGTTCCGTGTACACAAAAATAACAGGGGCAATCAACTCGTGCAGTAGGAGCAAAGCAGCTGCTGCCACGTTGCCCACCCTGCCGTCACCTGCTCTTTTCCCTTTACATCCTGAACCCTGAGCCAGCGATCCCCGAAACATGCTAACATTGCCAAAAAGGACCGGGGAAGGAGAGAAGCCCAATTTTACCATCGTTGCAAGTTTAGGAGCACAGCGACACCGCTAAATGTTTGAGACTCGTACACGCACTTCCGCACTCGAGTTCGTGAAAAAATTTGATTGCACTAGTGTGTTTACGAGTACATGTACTCACGAATGCAAGCACACGAAATACATTATTGTACTCATGAGTACCATGTACTTATGAGTACTCCACTCATAAGGACTGTGTACTCCTGATTAGGTGTACTCATGGGTACTATTTACTCATGAGTACTGTGTACACATCAGCACTGCTTACTTATGAGTACTGTACTCATTCGTACTCACACTCACGAGTAATCATATTCTTAACTACTTTACTTACGAGTACTGCGCTTATCTCACCTTACTGGTTATCATACTCATTTCTTGTTTATGGTTGTGTACTCCTTCATCATCGTCCTCACTCGTGATTTTCAAGACAAATGAGTACAAATGAGTGTACTCACGAGTGATTACACCGACCTACGATTGGGTGTATGTTTACTCATGTAACATTGTTATTACTTTCAACATGTTTTGCATTGTCACAATGTAAGTGTTTGGTTCAACTGCAGTGTCAGTATTATTTGCGGTGTTCCGTGATGTATCATTTTCTACTTTCGCACACAATCCTCGTAATGGCCTCTAGGGCCCCTTCTGCATTTTGATTGATTGCTTGATTGGTTTTATTGAGCTTTAGTATTACCTTAACATTAGGTCGCTTACCAGCACAAAATATAGGCAGTACAGTCCTATTTTCAAGATCCAAGATACTTTATTCTGGTTCTATTTAAATTTTTGTGACATCTTCTCTGGCGATATTTTGAGTTAGTTGGAATTCTTGTTGCCTACATTGCATATGGACCATAATAAAAGACCTGCTACTTTGTGGATATCCACCTTCGACTGCGAGCAAGGTTTCCGGAAAGGCTGCTCCACGGAGTATTCTCTGCTCCTACCGAAAGAAATCATTAAAAACCATGGAAGCCTCCAAACTTACACTTGCAATATTCATCGACTATAGCAATGCATTTGATTCTCTGCATCATAAAATTATTCTGCAAAAGCTTCACAAGTATAGAATGCGTTCTGCGTCGCACGTGGTTATGCTATCCTACATGGCTTATCTGGAGCAATGTGTTGTGCACAACGGCTATCAGTCTTTATCAAAGGAGATATTGGCTGGTGTGCACCAAGAAAATGTGCTGGGACGTGTTTTGTTTCATGTTTATGTAATGATGTAAGTTCTATTGATAAATAAACCAAGTTTGTGTCGTACGCACAAAATGCTAGTTTATTTATCAGCAATGCTGAAGTAACCTCCCTGTTTTTCGCTGCCAATTCAACCTTAACACAATTACACACTTGTTCGGAAGGAAACTAATTAAAAATTATTTCGTAGAAAGGCAAATGCATTTTATTCGCACCAAAAAATGAGAATGTAAATGTAAGGGAAGACTCGATCTTAGTTGCCTCTGGAAGCGCCATTGTTACACGGCACACAGTATTAGGGCTGCTGCTCTCGCACCGGTTGCCATGAGACGCCCATGTAGAATTAGTGGAAAAAAACTGCCACGCACACTGCGCACACTGTACCGATGCCGCGACTTCTTCCCGGTTCACATTAAACTTCAAATATATAATTCAGTTTTCCGGTCACATGTTAATTACTGTATGTTAGTTTGGGCCACGACAACCAACAAAAATATTAACACATCACTGCTGTTAGGAAACAAAGCTAATATATGTGTCAATAACGTCCCGTGTCTTCATCCAACTGATCAATTGTTTTAGCAGCATACAATATTCAAGATCAGGGATCTTTATCCCTACCCTCGGCTTTCCCGTTACACTTCTCAAATATTAAAGTTAACCAATTCTTAACACAATTATCTGGTCTAGATCTACGAATTACCCATTACACAAATCGTGGCTCGCGACAATGGCTCCGTTCATGCCCCTGTACCATTTTGGCAGTAGGCATGCATCATTCTAAGCATGTAAATAAATTACAAGGAATCAGCGGCAAATATTAAACACTAACACTTGCTTCCTTACTTAATTTGTTTGTCTTAAGTTATTGTTTTTGAATCCTACTTGCTATGTTCTTTGTGTAAATGGGCGTGAATTGCCTTGTCTGTTCTTGTACCTGTACATGAGTATGTGACGCTGAACCAATGCGTTGAAGTTGGTGAAACATGTATTTTATTCAATGTTTTATTTTTATTATGTTTGTCAGCTTTGTCTTAAACAACCTTCTAAAACGTACTGTCATGCAGTATCCCTAATTATAACTGTACTGTACCTTAGCAGCCGTTATACGACTGCCAATTTGGCTCCATGGCCCCGTCATGCTGCAGCAACAGCTTTCTTGCCAGGGATATCATTAACATTGAAGTGTGTTCCTAAAAAATAAACTTGAATTTGAAGTTGAATTTGACTTCTAGTTTCAAAAATTTTGATTCACACTAAAAACAGCGCAGGAACGAGGACGGAAGAAGTGACAAATTAGAGCGCTTACGAACAACTGAAGTACGATTTATTCCACGATAATTAATACACGGAAAAACCAGTGGCTGCAAGCCTGCGCCCGCTCAAGGATACGATATCACTCCAAGTATGCAATGGAAGCTTACATCAAGGATAAAACAATCAGAGTTGGTGTCAAGCTAGCTATCTGGTACAAGTGAGGTTCAACTGGCTAGATATGCCACCTATTTGTCCAAAAGGGCAACTGATGGCGTGCTCACGCATTGTTCCCCTCGAATGCCAATCAGTGAGGCCGCCAATATTTCCCGTGAGCGAGCGTCTCGATAGCGTTTCAAAACGCGCGTTTCTTTTAACTTTGGATGGCAATCACGTTTCTTGCATTTCTTGCAATGTATTGCAAGATTTCTACCCGTTCCTGTGTGCATGGTGTAGGCATGTTCTCTAAGGCCATCATTCAGGCATCTACCAGTCTGGCCTACGTAAACTCGTCCGCATGAAGGTGGGATTTCGTACACCACTATGTTCACACAATTCACAAACTGGGTTTCATGCTTCTTCTCACATACGGCTCTTAGGCTGTCATTGCAGTTTACCTTGGCGCACAAAGACGCCAGTTTCTTGGGCGCTGAAAAAACCGTCCTTACTCCTGCCTTATCCCCGATCTTCTTCAAAAGGTGTGATACCCCATGGACGTAGGGTATCTTGTTTAAGCGTTCCTTGGAAGTTTCGTCTTGGCCGGATTTTTGTGAAGTTAGTGTTTACCCTTTTCAGAACATTCTTCGTGGAGCTGCGCAACATAGGGACCGGGAATCCTGCTTCCCTGAGTCTCTTTATTTGGGTGCCTAAGCTCTTTGTCATGGTGTGCGGACAGGACCGTACTACTGAGTTAGTTATAGCAGAGTCCGTCAATGCTTTTGTGGTTGTGAAACTTCGCCGTCACGCTATGGGAGAGCTTCGTACGCTGCTCAGGGAGGCCGCGCCGCAGTGCTGGAATTGATCGGAGGGCAGCCTGCGAAGCGGTCGGAGGGGAGTGCGGCGCGTAGCAGACGCTCCTTGCGGTGTTAGCAGGGCTCGTGGGACTTCTAAAAAATGAAGCACAGATAGCAGTCGGAAGTTTTGAGCGTGCGTTCTGCTGAATACGGCTTCCCTGCAAGGGCTGCAATCCTGACGGCTTTGTTTTTTAGCCACAATTGAAGGCACAACTACCAACATTCCGTTTCTATCCAGAAAAGTGCCGCGACACACGTACGCAAATTCTGCCGCGCACGGCTGAACGCGCACTGCAGCGGCGGCGGCCCGATGCCCTCCGTAGGATACCTCGAAAACAAACGGCTGTACAGGGTGGAGACACCCTTTGAACGATCCCGTGCCCCCCTATTGGGTCTAAGTGCTCAACGCGCTGTTCTTTTTGTTTCCCACAAGACGCAGCAACGCGATACCGATACGATGGTTCAAACATCGCCAGTAAAGCGCGTTGTGGAGATAATTACGGTGCGGTTTTGTTACAATGACTTGCTGCGGCGGCGAGCGAGGGAACCAAAATGGCGCCGCAACGCATACGTGTCTCCACTCTGTACGGCGGACGCGCGTCAATGTAGGTATTCTAGCCCTCCGATCTGCGGCGGCGCCTCTCGCGGGAGCCTTTGTCCTCAAACACAATTCGGCCGGGAGTTTCATGACCAGAAAAGCATTGACGGGCTCTGGTTGTAGCCACAACAGCAATGCCACGTTTTACCACTAATGAGTGGGCCGAGTTAAAGGGCAGCAGGCCTTTTTGCGATCTTGGAGCGTATTCTCAGCAGACATGACGCACGTAGAAAGTCATTTTTAGGTCGAGAAACCTAAACTTCCCACCTTCTGGCGTCTCACTCGTGAGGTCGAACGTTGTCAGAACTGTCGAAAACACGCCCAAGATCTCCGCTTCTTGCTTGGAAAGGTGACCATGTACTTCACACACAGCCAGGAAGTCATCGACGTTGCGAAAGCCCTTTACGACAGCCGAATTCTGGAGGGCGGTTTGCAGGCGCCTGTCGAAGACCGCCAGCAGCAGGTCACTGAGCACTGGAGCAATGGACGAGCCAATGCACACCCGCTTCTTTTGAATGTAAAGCTTATCGTTGTGAGCAACAAATGTGGAGCGCAAGTAGAAAGCCAACCCTTCCAGGAATGCGTCTGTGCTGATGCCGCAGTCACTCTGGAATCTGGTGTTCCCGAAACAATCGATGACTTCACTCACAGTATCCAAGACGAAGGCATGAGGAAGGGAGTAAGACATATCCTTGAGATCCACCGATAACCCGCTCAGATTATGAGAGGGTTGCGACTCAAGGAAGCTTGAGATGGCTCTGGGGCTGCGCACCAAGAAAGTGTCCTCTACCGGTAGTCTCGAGATAGAAGATTGGAGGACTCGCCCAAAAGCGTTTTGCCACGTGCCTCTTTTTGTGACGGTGACCCTAAACGGGCAAGTCTCTTTGGGAGTCTTGGCGCTGAAGAAGCACTTCAGGTGTTAACCTTTGCTCTTTTTGATTGTGATAGCTAGCCTGCTCAACTGGTGAGTCTCACAGAACCTGATGGCATCCTTCTTTGCTCTTTCAGGCTTTTCTCCTGACAAGACACCGTAGTTTTCCGCAATCGCTTGATCGGCGTTTTCTTCATACTCCTAAGTACCTGCTACAGTGAAGCCTCCTTGCTTGTCCGCGAGAAGTAACTTCAAATTTGTGTCCTGCAAGCTTTTCACAAAGTCGCGCTTCTTGCTGCACTGATGTGCGCTCTCAGGTGGCAGTATGCTGACTCCTTTCTAAATGCAGCGCTCTTTTTCTTCACTGTTGGCTTTTTCTGCTGTGCTTCTCACCAGGGAAACAAATTCTGGTTTTTCCAGGTCCGGCTGTAGGCAGTATTTCGGTCCGAGCTCCAGGGTCTTTTCTACTTCTCGGGGCAGAGCTTCAATCCCCAGTAGATGAATCTTCTGTTTTCCTTTCTTGCAGCGCTCTTTCCTTGGAAGACTGGCCAGCATTCTCTTCCAGACAAGCTCGGTGACGGCTGAGGCTACACGCAGATCAGTTCGTACGAGGGCTGACACTTGGCCAGTAGGGGCCCACTGCGAGTGTGCGACCTGTATGCAGGACTGCAGAAAACAAACTTGCCACTGAGCCTCCGAGCGAAGGATGCGGCATATCCTGGCACTGTGGCTCGCCGAGGGCGGCAGTAGTCCGGTCATGGCTGTGACTTCAGGAGGGACGTAAGAATTTTTGATGACGAAGGCGAACATGCGTGCCCGGCACGTACCTTGGACGATGCGGGTGGCACACCAAGACGGATTTCGTATGATGAAGGAGGAAACAGAAGGAGACAGCCCGTTGTACTAGAAATGTAACTTACTAAGGCTAGTTGGTATTTACTAAGGCTAGTTGGTACGTACTGGGATAGTTGGGTGAACATTATTCACACTAAAAACAGCGCAGGAACCAGAACGGAAGAAGTGACAAACTGTGAGTGAAGCCATCGATTGTTTCGCGAACACCAGGTTCCAGAGTGAATGCGGCATCAGCACAGAAGCATTCCTGGAAGGGTTGTCTTTCTACTTGCGCTCCACATTTGTCGCTCATAACGATAAGCTGTACATTCAAAAGAAGCGGGTGTGCATTGGCTCGTTCATTGCTCCAGTGCTCAGTGACCTGCTGCCGGCGGTCTTCGACAGGCGCCTGCAAACGCCCCCCCCCCCCCCCAGAATTCGGCCGTCGTAAAGGTCTTTCACTACGTCTATGACTTTATGGCTGTATTTGAAGTACATGGTGACCTTCCCAAGCAAGAAGTGGAGATCTTGGGCGTGTTTTTGACGGTTCTCACGACGTTCGACCTGACGAGTGAGACACGTGAAGGTGAGAAGTTGAGGTTTCTCGACGTAAAAATTACTTTCTACGTGTGTCATGTCTGCTGAGAATACGCTCCAAGATCGCAAAAAGGCCTGCTGCCCTTTAACTCGGCCCACTCAAAATTGGTAAAATGTGGCATTGCTGTTGTGGCTATAACTAACTCAGTAGTACGGTCCTGTCCGCACACCATGACGAAGTGCTTAGGCACCCAAATCAAGAGACTCAGGGAAGCAGGATACCCGGTCCATATGTTGCACAGCTCCGCCGAGAATGTTCTCAAAAGGGTAAACACTAACTTCACAAAAAACCGGCCACAAGAAGAAACTTCCAAGGGCCGCCTAAACGTCATACTCTACGTCCATGGGGTATCACACCTTTTGAAGAAGATCGGGTATAAGGCCGTAGTAAGGACGGTTTTTTCAGCGCCCAACAAACCGGCATCTTTGTGCGCCAACGTAAACTGCAATGACAGCCCAAGAGCCGTATGTGACAAGAAGCATGAAACCGAGTTTGTGAATTGTGTAAACAAAGTGGTGTACGAAATCCCACTCTCATGCGGACGAGTTTACGTGGGCCAGACTGGTAGATGCCTGAATGATGGCCTTAGAGAACATGCCTACATCATGCGCACAGGAACGAACAGCAATCTTGCAATACATTCAAAATATGCAAGAAACCTGATTGCCATCGAAAGTATAAATAAACGCGCGTTTTGAAACGCTATCGAGACGCTCGCTCACGGGAAATATTGGAGGCCTCACTGATTGACCTTCGAGGGGAGCAATGCGTGAGCATGCCATCAATTGCCCTTTTGGATAGAGAGCTGGCATAGCTAGCCAGTTGAACCTGACTTGTACAAGATAGCTAGCTTGACACCAAGTCTGATTGTTTTATTATTGATGTAAGCTTCCATTGCATACTTGGAGTGATATCTTATCCTTGAAAGGGCGCATGCTTGCAGCCACTGGTTTTTCCGTGAAATTAACGTCGTGTAATAAATCGTACTTCAGTTGTTTGTCATCGCTCTAGTTTGTCACTTCTTCCGTCCTCGTTCCTGTGCTGTTTGTAGTGTGAATAATGTGTACCCAACTAGCTCAACGTCAAGCCTTAGTAAAAAATGTTGAGGTAACCGAGCGAGTCATGAGGTAGAACAGTTGTAATTGCAATACAGCTTTGTGATATTGATTAGCAGCATACAAAGCTGTTTCGATAATTGCAAATTTCCACATTTCATGTCACCCGGCACATGCACGAGCGCTTGTTTTTTGGGTCAAACGTAGATATTATGCGAAAGATTTGGCTTGTCCCAGTGCGTGTGCACTGATGGCGCTTTGTTGCAGAACTGAATATTTTAATTGGATATTTTTGGTGCCGTACAGCTGTGAACACAATATTATATACAGAACGCATACGAACAATAGACACGACGTGCTGTGAGCCTGCAAGAAAGGTTTTGTACAAAAAATGAAATCCCTACTCAGAACAAAAATAGTCGTAGATAATGCTGTCACACAAGATTTTGGGAATGGCCTTGAAGATTCCCAACGATTTTAATACTTTTCAAGCATTTCAAAGAAATTTAATTTTGCAATTTTGTTACAGTGTACTCTGGCGACTATTGCTCTTTTAGGTTTACAGCTACCGTTTTTTACCGTACCCGTGAACTAATTATAACTTCTGCATAATTTTGGTGTATTTTCCTATATTAAAAGTAGAACAAAAGGTATTGTTACAGGGAAAATGGGATATTGCAGATAATTAAAAAACTAACACCGTGAGAAACGCAGTACCACACAGTCACAAGTGGGTGCGGCCCGAGAGCTGTATTGTTCGTGCCTGAACCGTCCACCACACCAGCTCGTCAATGCTGGTGCCAAACCTTCGGTGTCTACGTTCCTTTCAGAAGGTCCGCAGCTATCACGTGACATGACCTCCGCCATTGGAAGCACCCTTATGGCACTCATGAGCCTGGTGCGGAAGTGTGGCGATATGGCTTGATACGGGAGACATGCACGACATTCGTAAAGATGTGGCGTGACGTCTGTGGTTTAACACAGGCTATTACGTATGTTACTGCAGTAACGCCTCGAAGCATACGATAATGCCCAGAATACCGGAACAATAGTTTTTTTCAAATGCCCACGCGGCGTGAAGGCGACCAAAAAAATAGAAGTGACCCAAGCTTAATCTGGCGCTCTTGGGGCCGCCTGTCTTAATATGTCTTCTGGTACTGTTGGTACGTGCAGAGTCTGGTACGAACAGAATAACGCGCGTGATCAGCACGACTTAAGCCGGTGCGGCCATAGGGAGATGTATACACAGTCGACGGCTTGACTGTGTCCAGTGGCAAAGCTGGTTCGCGGCCGAAGACTAGATAAAAGGGAGAGTAGCCAGCATTGTTGTGACAGGTCAAATTGTATGCAAAAGTAAAGATCTGTGGAGACTTACATGGACAGCATGTCGGTGATTGTTCTGTGAAGTCGTTCTGTCAGGCCAGCACTTTAAGGATGGCAGGCAGGGGGGATCTTGTGTTGGCTGGAGCAGAAGCGAAGAATGCCCACAATAACTTGCGATAGAAAGGAGCCGCCATGATCTATGAGTTGTGAGGGGACCCGTGAAGAAGGGCAACATTACAAAGCAGAAAATCGGCAACCTCAGTAGCACAGCCCCTGTGATTGCATGACGCGTGGCATAGTCCGTGGTGACGGCTATCTATTTATGGCCGGATGTGAACTGAGAAAATGGACCGAGCAGGTGCAACCCAACGCGCAAGAGTAGTTCGCTCGAAATATCGAGTGGTTGAAGAAACCCAGCTTGAAGAGTGTTGTGCCTCTTCCGTCGTTGGCAGAGGTCCAAGGAGCGCACATACCACTGGCAGATCGGTAAAGGCCGTGCCAGAAGAAGCGGCGTCTGGTGCGACCTTAGGCGCGGAAAACACCTAGGGGACCAACAGTTGGTAAGTCTCGAATTTGTTGGTGAACAGCCATATCAACGTGCTCAGGAATAGCAAGTGATAATTCAGGCCCTTCCAGACGAAGGCTCCCACAATAAGGAATTCCTTTTTAGTTCAAACATCCGACCTGAAGTCGCCCGAGGAGTAGAAACAATGCTGTCGATAATGAAGCGCAGACGATTATCACGTGGTTGTTCGTCGCCCATGTTGGCCAGTGCTGAAAGAGACAATATGACGTGCTTGCTGCAGGAGCTGGGACAAGGTCAGCTGGAACCTGGGTCAGGTGGATCTACGGGGCAGCGTGATAAGCAGTCAGCATCCTTATGCAGCGGCCAGACTTGTACATGACAGAACGGGGGTAGTCCTGAAGCCGCAAAGCCCATCGCTCCGTCCAGCCGGCGGGGTCCGAGTGAATACAACCAGCACAGTGCGTGGTGGTCAGTAATTACCAAGACGTTGTGGCCATGCAAGTAGGAGCAAAACTAGGCAAGGCATTATGTCTTTGGAAGTGAGTAATTACGTTCTGGTGGTGAAAGAAGGCGACTCGTATATGCAATCACGCGATCGCATCCGGCTTGTCTTTGGCTAACAATGGCTCCAATGTCATGCCCACTGGTGTCAGTGGGAACCTGGATGGGAGTAGGGACGTCGAAGTGAGCCAACAGAGGCGCAGATTTCTGCCAGGAAATTATTGTATCATATGCCTCAGCCTGCGTACGTGCTTAAAAAACGTGGCGTCTGTTTTCAGTATACTAGAGATAGGTTTGGCAATGTTAGCAAAGCCTTTTGTGATCTTACGAAAAGAGGAACAAAGCTTCAAACTTCGGCCGCGGAACGTGGCACCTGAAACTGCTTTGCGGCTTTGACTTAATCGGGGTCAGGCTGAACAACTTGTGCATCAACAAGATGCCAGAGAATATTTATGCGGGGCTGGCCGATGTTGCACTTGGCAGAGTTCACATGAAGGCCTCTTTGGCAAAAAAGCCCGAAGATATGAAACAGATCGGTAAGATGGGAAGCAAATGAGTGAGAAAAGACTATAACGTCGTCCTGGTAGCAAAAACAAGTGTACCATTTATATTCTCGAAGAAGATAGTCCATCATGCACTCGAATGCTGCAGGCACATTGCATTAAACGAAAGGCATTACCTTGAAATGGTACAGGCCTTTAGGGGTAACAAAAGCAGTTTTTACTTTTGCAAGTCGTCTACAGATATATGCCAATAACCGGAACGGAGGTCAACAGAAGAAAAGTATGGAGCACCATGTAGACAGTATAGGGCATCACCGATGCGGTGCAGGGGTATCTTCGTGATGTGGCGGTAGTTTGACGTAAAACCGCCATGTGCCGGCTTTTTTCTTCACTAACATCACTTTTGAGAGCCATGGACTGCAGGATGGTTCAATGGTGTTCTTTTTCAGCAATTTATCGACTTCGCTTTGGAAGATGGCGTGCATGCAACACGCGATAATGTCGTCGGTGAAAGGGAACGAAAGTGTATGAAGGGAATTTTACAGCAGCCATTCTTCCCAAACGACGACCGGGGAAGTGAGAAATCTCGCAGTAAAGTATTTTTTTCGTATTTTTCATATTTATTAGATAATTTTGCGCATTACAAATATGCAACAAGATGTTGGGCCAATAGCCGAAGCTAGTTGAGGCCCAGATAAAGATAGACCGCAGGGAAAACAAACTTAACGATTCAGCGAAACAAATGCAATACTTAGTGTACGCAGACTGTGTAAATACAGGACGCAAAGGCACTCATAAGCCGCGAGAGGAGAAAATAAACACCAATATCAATCAATACAGTGAAAACAAAATATACACTTTTACACATTTGAATCTTACACTCGAGGTTGATTGTTTAAAAACAGTATCTTTACAGTACTTTTTTTTTCAAATAAGTACATTCAGCGTCTATGTAGACACAGATACACAGCTACATGTACAGACCTAAGAGCCACAAAACAGAGTACACAGCAACAGAAACATCCATGCACTTCGGCAGGAATAACCGCTTAAAAGATCGGAACCATACAATTGAAAGTTAACATAAAACTTTTCCAGAAATATATTTTCGTGCACCAACCAGGTGCCTACCCACGATGCCTTCTTGCTATTTATATTGATGTTTCCTTCAGCCTAGCTTCGAACGATAGAACCTTTTATAGAAAAAATAAAATTGTTAGCCATCTTTATTTCAAGGAGTACACTGTTCCAGATTTTGGCACCAAAGTTTTGGATTATTCGTTCGCCGTAGGTATTACGAGTTATCGGCAGGTTAAAGTTTACATTACTGGCATGCCTAGTATTGCTGGTTCAAATAATAGATAAATTTAGTGATAACGCGTGATTATTATGAAGGATCTTATTCACAGTAATTGCAACTTTCATTTCGGAAAGAAGTTTTATGGGGAAGATCTGAAGGTCACGAAATAATATTTCAGCACGAGTGTGGAACTGGGAAAAGGTGATAATACGCAAGGCTCTTTTCTGCAGTTTAAACAAAGGATCGAGGTAAGTTTTAAATGTAAAAGCCCAAGACTCGCAGCAATATGTCAGGTGGCAGTGAAACAGAGAAAAATAAATAATTTTCAACATGGACAGGTCAAAGTACATCCTAGTTCTTAGAAATACATAACACACAGAAGCTAGTTTTGAGCAGACGTTATTTATGTGGGTCTTCCAGTTCAAATGACAATAAAGTGTAACACCCAAGTACTTAAATGTATTAGCTTGTTCCAACTCAAAATTATCTATGAAAACTTTCAATGTTGCTTCGCCTAAGTTTTTACTTCGTGAAGTGAACATAATATATTTACTTTTTGCATCATTGATAGTCAGTTTATTTGCTTTGAACCAAGAGGAGATTCTCGCTAATTCCTCATTAATAATAAGTTGAACCTCGGACAGTGTTTTGCCTGTAAAACATATGACAGTATCATCAGCATACGATACTGCCTTAGAGCAAGTTAGGATGTTCGGAAAGTTATTAATATAAAGACAAAACAATACTGGTCCTACCACCGATCCCTGTAGAATTCCGGTTTCTACAGTCATGTGTGAAGAGCAAATATTGTCCAGACACACGAACTGTTTTCTGTTATCTAAGTAACTCGTGAAAAGATTGTAAGCCGGTCCACGAATGCCGTACTTTTGTAATTTTTATAACAAAATTGAATGCACCACCGTATCGAAGGCTTTCTGCAGGTTTAAGAAAATTCCAATCGCTATTTTATTAGAATGCAAAGATGTGCATATTGCTTGTGTCGTTTCCATGACCGCTGTCGACGTGCACCTATTTTGCCTAAAACCGTGCTGGAAATCATTTATAATGTTATGAGAATCTATGTAAACCCGCAGTTGCAACAAAATTAACTTTTCAAAAATTGTGTTTACGACACTCAGTACGGATATAGGGCGATAACTACTTGGTTCATTAACATCCCCATGCCTATAAACTGGGCTGATTTTGGCAATTTTTAAAACCTCGTGGTAAATGCCGTCTTGCAGAGAATGGTTGAAAATTCTAATCAGAATCGGTGCGAGAACATCAATATGGTCTTTCAACGTTTTGACTGTTATCCCGTCATATCCGGTTGCCTTATTATTTGCCATGCCAGCCACAGTTGTAACTAGCTCATCATTAGTTATATCTCTGAAAGAAAATGTACTATCAATATGAGAAATATTCTACTCATAAGAAGTCGCAGAAATTCTGGAAGCTAATTGGGGTCCTATAATTGTAAAAAGGCATTGAAATTATCCTCGATGTCTACAGTAACTGTGTCAGGCTGAACCTGTTTTTTAGGAGATTTACCAATCACCCTATATATTATACTCCACATCTGCTTAGTATTGCCTTGGGCGTGTTCTATAAGAGAGCTGTTGTATTCCTTTTTTCTTTTTCTTATCAACGCTACAACACGGTTCCGATGTGAACGGAACTGCTGTAAATAGTACAAATTCTGCTTTTGACGTTTCCACCAATGATACCAAGTATCTTTCTCCTTAATGGCTTGCAGTATTCTAATATTCATCCAGGGACATAAGGGTTCAGTATATTGAGTATGAACATGGGTTGTGCACTCACTTATGGCGTTGGTTAAATGGTATATAAAATTTGCATGTTCCCTGTGAATTTCAGAGTCATATACGAAGCAAGAAATTATTTTTCTCAATTTTGTCTGAAGCCTGTTGTAATATACACGCGGTTTCTTGGTTGATAGTGGCTTGTTAGAGCTAGCGGGTCTATCACAGAGAAAGGCAAAAGTTGGGGCATGATCAGCAATATTCAAGTCATAGACACCTGCAAAAACGTTATCACTATTACTTAAGAAACGATCAATGCAAGTAAAAGAAGTGGCTGTAATTCTGGTGGGTTCGGTGATAAAATTTTTCAAATTGAATGACTCTTGCAAAAAAATATAATCATTGATTTTCGAAGCACAGGTATCCATATTGAAATCCCCGCTTATTATAACCGGACCTTTGTGCTTGCGACTGATGACACCTAGGATGTCTTCGAAAGCGTCTATAAACAATGGTATACTAGAAATCGGGGGTCGGTATATGACGCCCACTACTGTGCCTGAAGACAGGGCTACAAAAACACTCTCTATTACATTGTTGTTGATTGTTATGTCATTCAAACTGGTATACTGTTGCGATGACCTGATATAAAGGGCTACCCCTCCGCCTCTGGTGACAGTATTTCGAGACGAGAAAACGACATCGTACCCAGAAATAGCGACAGTCTCATGTACGTTCAGCCAAGTCTCTGACAGGGCTATGACGTCAAACGTAAATTTATGTTGCGATAAAAATGCTAACAAAAGGTCTTCATTTTTTCGAATGCTTCGAATATTACAATGAGTAATTGACAACAGCAGATCTTCCGTTTTTTTTTTCTGTTAACTTGCTCAATGGGAAACATATTTCAGCAGCTTCTGGAACAAAAACGAGAAAAGACCCAGAAAGGAAGAAAGGATGCCGGTGGTTGCCTAAACAATCTTGTCTATTTCGGCATCACATGCGATATGAACGACACGCGCGTTTTCTGGTTTGCGCATCAGTATCTTTCCTTGGGACACCCAGGCAAACTTCTCCAGTTTTTATCGCGTTTTGTTTGAATGGCTTTGCCAAGCAAAACTTTATAATCTGGGTACAAGTGCTCATTGATGCAGACAGGTTCGTCTGCATCAAAACCAAGCACGGATCCAGTCAACCTCTGTTGTTTGGCTTTCACAAGAAGCTCGTCCCGGGTTTTTCTTGAAAGGAAATTTACAACAATGTTGGGGTGGTTCCTATCTTTGGTGGGAACCCGGTGAATGACATCAATGTCCTCAACCCAAAGGCTTGATTTTAGGCGGTTGGCAATAGCGAGCATAACATCACACAGAGATTCGTCAGCAGCTAGCGGAACGCCCTTTATCTCTAGATTGTTTCTGCGGCTGTATTTCTTCATGTCAAATATTTCTTGCTGCATCTCAAAAACCTGCTGTCGAAGTTCACGAACTTCGTTACTAGCCTCAACCTGTGTTTCCTTCACTTCCGCTATGTCACGAACAGCGTTCTGAATCTCTGCCCTAAATTGCTCTATCTTCGAATCCATGTTTGTCACAGACTTTTTTTAGTTTTTGCACCTCGGATAGGGATGCCTTGCCATTACCGGCCACCGCTTTAATGTCAGCTCGGATGGTCGAGGTAATTTTTTGCAAACACAACGTGACATCATCCAGAGCCCTCGCCAGCTCCTTTACGGTTCCTGGGGGCTTTTCGGTCAAGGACTGCCCGATAGCCGTAAGAGGGTTTTCGTCATCAGACATGGTTTCACAGGGACAGAAGCAAGAACACTTGAGCGATCCAGCGGCACAAACGTATTTTTGTAACCCCAAAAGCAGCGCACACGTACCTGCAAAACCAGACGAAGTATCTTAGGAACGATGCGGTTGCTTTCGCCTGCATGGATCGCTCCAAAATGTGGCGGGATGTCGATCCAGCAGTCCTAATGAGCACCGAGCGGCTCCGCAGATCAGCAGGATTTGTTCAAGCCTGGCGCAGTCATGAACATCCCAGCACTTGATTCCATCCAGCGTGGTTATTATTCCATCTTGAGCATGGCTGTTGCAGGGCGATCAAAGCTGTACGTTGAACGGGGAATAGATGAGGCCTGCAAAACCAGACAAAGCATCTTAGGAACGGTGCGGTTGCTTTCGCCTGCGTGGATCGCTCGAAAATGTGGCGGGATGTCGGTCCAGCAGTCCTTATGGGCACCGAGCTGATGCGCAGATCAGCAGGATTTGTTCAAGCCTGGCGCAATCATGAAGATCCCAGCACTTGATTCCGTCCAGCGTGGTTAATATTCCATCTTGATCAAGGCTGTTGCAGGGAGATCAAAGCTTTACGTTGAACGGGGAATAGAGGAGGCCTGCAAAACCAGATTGCTTTCGCCTGCGTGGATTGCTCCAAAGCAGCAGGCATCAGAGATCTCATTCTTCCTATTGTGAAAGTTCTTGGCTCACCATTACCATAACCTTGTCATTACACGCAGGGGAAGCTGAATGGATATAATCACAGTCAGAGGTAGTGGTTAAAGTCGAGATTGCGTAGTCGTGTAAGCACACACTGAGGCATACGATATCGCTTTTGGAAATACTTGTGCATGAAAATCAATGTTTAGGATAGGCAAGGACACTGTGCTTTAGTGGTGGAGCCAACGGTGTGGGGCAACGTTGTATTTCGTCTCAGCAGAACATCAGTCTTTGGAGTGATAACATGCTCAGTGTCAGCAAGAGGGTGAGAGCCGCCAACGAAACATACGCTATGGCCTAAGGCAGGAGACGCATGTGCGTAGTTGATAACAAGAGCATCGGGTGAATGTCATCTGCCGCTACATACTAGGTAGCTCCTCACTCAGGAAATCTACAGAACAGTGGATGATCACTGAAGGGCCCGCTAAGAATTCAAGGTCTTAAATCAAGTGATGGGAGTAGCTTTTATAACGGCAAACAAGCCATGTACAGTAAGGTCAGCAATCGTAACACGAACCGTACACATTCCAGCTATTATGGGTGTTCTATCATCAGCTAGTCGCACATGAGACGAGGCAGGCGTCAGGACCTTATGAAGGCGAGAGCGTAGATTTGAGCATATCAACAATATTATAGCCCCAGTGTCAATGAGTGCACGAACTGGATTACTGTCAACTTGAATTTCTAGTGAATTGCCTCTGGCAGGGAAGGTCAAAAGAGGATTTTTGGGCCAAGTCGAGAATGCAGCTTCACCACAGGGAGCTGCATTGATTAGTTTTCTGGTGATTAGCCGTTGGAGGTCTTCGCCGATGACGGTTTCCGAGACGGTGGCGAACCAGACTGAGGTCGGTGCTGTGAGTGCCAGTGGTCTAATCGGGATGTCGAAGTAGCCGCGTTGCCATCTGGTTGCTGCCGGTTTCGACATGCAAAGCGGCGGGACATACTGCCAAAGAGGTCAACGGAAAAGTTTTCTCGGGGAAACTGGAACCTGCGGTGCTGACAGTAGCAAGCAACGTGTGCCACATGTCTGCATTTGAAGCAGATGGGCCGGTCGTGAGGCGTTTTCCACTCAGTTGGATTCCTATACTGGAAAAAACATAGTCGCTGCGGAAAATGGTTCTGCGAGGTGCTTGTCGCACCGGCTGTTGAATCACCAAACAGGCTGGATGAAATCCCATGGTTGCAAAGTCCTTCCACAACCGCTTGAATAAGAGTCATGCGTGGTGGAACGGGTGCGGGAGCGATGGCTTCAAGTTCGCGGCGGACAATCTTGCTCACAGCATCTTCAGAAGGCTCAGTATCCATGCTGCACGGAGCCGGTGGTGTAGCTGATGGCAAAAATGCTTCTTCGCAGGCAAAAGTCGCCGCGGTATTGTGAAGCCATGTGAACTCGGTCGTAATGCGACTGTTCTCGGCTTGCCTTAAGAGCCGGAATTACTTGGTTATGGCATCCACCATGGTGCACTATTTGGAAACCAGTACAATTAACGCATCATCAACGATTTCTTGCCGTACGTGGCCGACTTTTTCTTCCTCATTCGTTTTGTCGTCTGCGCGATGGCAGAGGGAATAGGGCGTCCTGCCTATGCGCCATGCACGGGTCGGTCAGTGTCTGAGTCCGTGTCGCGAGCTGTTTTTTCAAAGCCAGCCGATACGCCAACTCACTTTTCAAATACCTCACAGGGCCTTACTTTGAGGGTGTCCTAACTAGAACGTTCTGCATCGTTCGTTTTATACCAGGCGAGTCGTGCCCCCTTCAGAGAGAAGAGAACATTTGCGAGCATGATAGTTGGGTAACAGCGGTTGGGGCACTTACTCGTGTACAAGTTCATTCAGGCTACAACATCGGTGTCATCGTTACCGCCGAATTTCCTGGGCTCCTGTGGCTGCGTCATGAATAACAGCGGGGTGGTGGCGGTGCCCCCGGTAGCCGACGTGTTATCCGGCATCACGATTGAGCCGATATAATGCCCGTTTCGAAAATCTGTAGCGATGGAACACCACCCAGCGTATGCACCAAAATGTTACGTGCTGGGAGAACAAAGACGAGAAGGTGATGTGATGGGATGAAGTGATCTATTTACATTATGTACACAGCGGCCATGACCGGGTACGAGCAATATGTGGCCGGCGCTGCGTCATCGTCGTCATCACTCGTGAATCAAGGCACTGTGAGGCCTGGCCCACGTGAGTTCCGTAACATCGCCTCTCGAGTCGAGGACGATTACCCCGATCGAGGCCCACGCACCGTGAGGATTTTGATTGAGGAACAGGAGCAATGCGATGACAACATACTTTGAAGATGTGCCTGCCGCCACAGATGACAATGATTTTCCTAATAACGCCTGGGCGAGCCCAGTGATGTCTTGAAGGTAGAAACGGACCGTCTGAGGAACTCGGAACACATCGGACAAGAGGGCTAAAATCTGGCGAGAGTGCCATTCAACTACTCTGTTGTCAGTTTTTACGTCAAAATTTTTTTCGTTTTTGAGTTTCTGTTTTTTTATCTTTTTTGTTTTTCGTCTCTTCTTCTCTTCCCTTCGCTTTTTATGTATATTTTCCTGCGAACATAAAAAGTCGCAAAGGTTCATCAGCGGTTGTGTCGCCTGTTCCTTCCTTATTCCCGTCTTCCGCGCTGTTTTTAAACGAGAAGAGATGCCCGGATACGGGGCATCTTGTTGCTCTGGTTTCATATTGTAATGACTGGTCCTGATCGGCTGCTTTTTCTGAAGAGACGGGCTAGGGGACGTGGTCTAAGGGTGGTCGCAGTAGGCTGGGGCTGCCGACACGGCGCACGTTCAACTGACGATCTCGCCCAGGCCGATATGAAGATCCGGATGCCAGGATGTGGATGAACACGCACGTCCATCAAAAGATGTTACGGGGAAAATTGTTTGCAGATAATTAAAATGTCACACGCTCGGGAACATGGCAGCACCCCGTCTCAAGTAGGCGTGGCTAGGGAGCCAGATCGTTGTTCGTCCTCTTCCACCTTGCCACTCAACCGTCCACCACATCAGCTGCTTTGTGCTGGGGCCAATGCTTCTGGGTCTATATTCTTTACAAAGGGTCGGTAGTCATCCCGTGACAATATTACCATCAGCAAAGAGGTGACAATATTTAGCGCATGTGTTACTTTTCTGGCATTACAAGCTCATTGTTAAGGCATAAGCCAATTTCTGCTGGGAAAATGTATCCACAAAAAGTATGGATGTTGTACAAAATTGATATTTTGCTTATGAAGAATTGATCAGTAGGCTTTTATCTCACGCTCTCCCCTTGTGTGGGTGTGTGCGTGGTATGTGCTGCCGTGTCGTCTAGACGAAACGATTTCCTACAAGCTGCACAAAATACATGCACGTGAACAATAAATACATATCCAGAAATCTGGGACAGGAAGCTTCTAGTTCAGCTGGTTGGCACCACGTGGCGTCTCCACCTTCAAGATTTCAAACTTCCCGCGGTGACGTATTCGGTGATGCGGGAAATGAAAATATAAGAAAAAGACTTCACGTTTCCAGTAGCGGGCTTTATCGCCGATCGCCTTTCAGTGTGTGCTCCTTTACCTACACCTCCCCTGAAGCACACCGTCATGCCAGCATTGCTAGTGATTTTGATAGCGACCGAGGTGACGTCTCACTCTGGAGTGAAGTTGCTTTTCGCACCGTCGCACGCCGTTTGCTGAGCTCTGCGGAAAATAAATGCGACGGTAAAAAAAAGGAAGAGAGAGGAGAGGAGGAGCGTTATCCTTTTTATTTTTTTCTCTGGGGGCTAGGATAGCTGGAAAAGCCCGTCTTGCTCATGTGAACGGCCAGCGTGGGTTTTGGCGCAATAGGATTTCTATTAAGAAAATTAAGTACCGACGACCGACCGAATTTTATCGCCGGCCCGTTCAGATATCGAACTCGTGTTTGCGGATATCGATCGGCAACATATAGAATGCCTTAAAGCTGTTTTACAGTGTTTTCCCCTAACTACCAATATGAGGGTTTGGGGTAGATTACGTGTTTTCACGGATTACTCAATATGTGTTCACCCAGTTGATAAGCCCAACTGTCTTTTGATTACAAAGAACTAATTTAGGATTTTGTTCTAATAAGCCCGCGAACGAGCGAGCGGGATCGTGGAATTTACACTCCTAAGAAAGTGAACACGGGTAGAATGAGATATCATTGCCCAGCCCAAAAGTGCTGGACCTACAGTTTTTAAACTTTGTGAGTACATTCCTACTATGGCGCAGGATCTTAATAAAGGTCCATCTTTAATTACACTCCTCACACAAAAAAAGTCCGCGTTCACTTAAAGTTACCCAGAAACACGTTTCAAAGGTGGCCATCAAATGCATTCAGCTGGTAGAACGGATTGTGGGGAGCATTTGAGCCAAGCTTGAGCCCCATACGTTCTACGTATAATTTGTAAGCAATTTTAAACATAGCCTTTCTCAGCCGATGAGGCTGACTCCACAGTCCGCGCTGGCTACGTCATTTGAAACCCCTTCGCTGTTGTTCATTTTCTAAAGACGTCACGCCAAACCCAACGTCACGATGGTGAGTTTCCGGTCTCCATTCGTGTGCGGGCTTTCCTACCGACCGCCGCTTGCCGCCGCGCCGCTCCGATTCAGCAGCGAAGTTCCGAAACGAGCGCTCCGCGTCCGCTGGACAGACATGAATTACCCGTGCTGCGTCGTTGGTTGAAAAGCCAGCGACTGGCGTAATGTGAAAACAAGGCACGCTCTGCGGAAAGATCGTCTGGTTGCCACTCATCGGACTCTCGGAGTCGACGGTGCCAAGATTTTTTTCGTGCGTGTGGCAGGCACTTCTATCTTTTAGAATGTCTACAATATAATGGCCTCTTAAAGGTTATAATCGCTTGATCGCGAGGTTGCTCCGATAGTTCGGACACTTAACTAAATTCGGTAAACACATTTTTCGCAAAGTTATACGCGCATTTGCAACGTAAACAAACCGCCCTCGTCGCAAGCCTAACCGGCAAATCCGGCGGAGCAAAAGTCGAAAAAAAAAAGTAATCAATGTTGTCGGTAGGCACCAATATATAAAGGTTCCAAGACCCTTCCGCCTCCCCCGACAGTAAGTTAGGAAGGAAAAAAAAACTTCAAATATACAAAGCGTAGCGTCCGCACCACCCGGCCAAAAACCGGCTACGAGTAGGGCACGACCAAGGGTGGGGTAGGCGGGCAGACGAAAAGTTGAATAACTCGGCAACCCTAGGGCTAAAGAAAACTATAACCACTCGTTGCGGCCGGCAGAGCAAGGGCTACCCTTCTTTAAGGTCGGGATTCATAGTGCCTGAGATAAGCAGGATCAACGCACAGGCGGCATTGGCAGGATTCACAGACCGGAAGTCGAGCGTCCTGACGTCACGTGACTATTTACTGTGGGGCTCTTCACTTAACTTTTTTTCCTCCCATATACTCCCTAGAGGTTCTTTTTCTCCTGTCCTCTAGTGGTCCTCCTTGTAGGAGTTTTTTTACTACATAGAACAGGGAGGTTTTGTTTACCTCCTCAAAACAGGCCGTTTTTAGGTGATAGAAAGGAGGTATTTAAGAAATGTTCGGGAGAATTTAAGGCGATCTAAATTGAGTATTTTTTACTTCCTCAAGGCGTTTTTAAGTGATGTTTATGGAATTGTTAGGCGGTTGAATAGGAGTCTACTTTAACTCTCTTGGGAAGTACTTCAAGGCGTTTTTAAGTGATGTTCATGGAATTTTTAGGCGGTTGAATAGGATGAATAGGAGTCTATTTTAGCTCCCTTGGGAAGTACTTATGTTATTTTAGGGGCGTTTTTAGGGGGTTCAAGGGAAGCATATATTTCTTTTGAAAGGAGTTTTACGAAACTTTGGGGGGTTTTGTAGGCCTTCCGAAAGGAATTTTTTCAAAGCGACAGGGGAGAATTTCTAGTTCCCTGCGGTTGATTTCACACGGTTTTTCTGGGTTCCAGGTTTATTTCAAGCGAACTTTCGCATACAAGTTTACAGGGTACATGGTGTACCGAAGGAGGTTTCAAAATAAAAACGTAGGCCGACATCCTATAACAAAGCACAAATGGTACATTGCTAAATAACACGCCAGTTAGGAATGGAGGGCAGCAATACAGTGCTAGTTGAACAAACTGTAGAAACAATATTACTACAAGAACTGGAAATACGCGAAAAACAAAGATTGGCACAAACACAACCGCATAGTAAGTGAAATCATTTTATAATACTAGCGGATCGAGTACGCGTCAGTACTTATCAGAACTTATCAGTACGCATCAGTACACAGTACACAAAGTGTAAAAAAAATGGTTGCAGTGGTTTACAGCAACAAAATCGAATTCGATTTACCGTCTCGGACTCACCGCGGACTCCCCGAGAAGCAATCCGGAATTCGTTTTTGATATGTATTCCTATGGCATGGAGAATCTTCGGAATACCTGCGGACTATCCTGTTTGAGTCCGAGACGGTAAATCGAAGAGTCCCAGTTTTCCCAGCTCTTTCGAAAGAAGCAAAGAGGGAGGAGGAAGCGATCGGCAGAGGAGGAGGGGTACTTTATTCGCTCGTGACATACGTTACCGACCATAGGACAATAATTACAACGGCAACGCGTTTCGTAATACCGAACGTAGGGCAATAATTATAACGGCAACGCGTTTCTACGTTGATTCCCTGAGGCATCACATGGCTTTTGTAATTTCCTAGAAAAGTGTTTCTCGGTCTCTTTAAGTCTGCTTGCGTGCTTTGGAGAGAGAGAGAGAGAGAGAGAGAGAGAGAGAGAGAGAGAGAGAGAGAGAGAGAGAGAGAGAGAGAGAGAGAGAGAGAGAGAGAGAGAGAACAACTGTATTGAATGGCCTGCAGTTGGTGCAGGTATACAGCTTCGCTATAATATAAAGTTGGCCGCGGCTTGCCAGGGATACCATTAGGGGCCACAGGCGGCTGTCTAACCGGGGATAAGGCGGCTAAGAGTAGTTATATGTTGTCGCGTTTTTGTGTCTGTGGCCTTGCGGTCATCATGCTGTCTGCTGCCCTCGACCACAAATGACGCGGCGGCCACAGATGCTGCGGCGACAAGCGCATAACCTACAATAGTTGCGGGCGACGGGAAATCTTTCTTGGTGATTTTCATTGAGCAGTGGTGTCTTGCTAGCCGTTCAGGCCGCATTTATTCCACGCTTATGGGCTACCGCAATTTTAGTTTGGAGTAGTCCTGTGCCGTATTTTTCTTGTCTTGCGTGCTTCAGCGCCCAAAAACATTTTCTGTCCACAGTGAACTCACCGCCGTGAAACACAACTGGTTTTAAATACAGAAACGCTTTTGCTCTTAATCTTTTTGTTACTCCCTGGCCAAGTAGCAGGGAAGCTGTCAGCGCAAAATTACAGTTGAAAACTTTGTGGGCAAATAATTTGGAACCGATTTTCAGCACGTTCATTAACAACATTTTCATTTCGTGTGTCACTTTTTTGTATTCCGTATGTCGAGAAATATTGCGTACGACCACAATGTCCTCGGACGAAATTTATCTTGTTAGATGAAACTGATTCGGTATTCGCAGGAACAGGGTGACTATTAGGAACGTCTTTTGGGACTGGAGAATAGAGAGAGAGAGAGAGAGAGAAACAACTTTTATTGGGCCTATTTCAGGTGGCGCCCGCGGGCGTCAGACTGGGTGGAACATTCACGAGTCTCATGCGAGTGCAATAGCTCCTGACCGCAGAACGCATGCTCTTGCTGCATCGACAGGTCGGGGTTGGACATCAGGATCTCCAATCGCTTGGGTATGGGAAGGGGGGGGGGCGAAGAGGGAGGGGTAGGGAAGGTAGGGGATTCTTGAGCTGAGTGCACTCCGCCAGCATGTGCGGCAGAGTGCCTCCAGTCTGTTTGCAGAACGCGCAGATGCGGTCGTGTTCTCTCGGGAACATCCAGTGCAATAAAGCTGGGTGCGCCAGTGACCCCACTTGTGCACGGCACACGTTCGTCTGCTGCTTGCGTTCGAGTTGCCGGTGCGGCCCGGGAAGCCTGCACCTGGCGCTCCTGTACAGCCGGGTAATCTCCCGGTAGCTCGTAATTCGGTGCGGTCGCTCCGACTCGTCCTCGGCCCGGTCTGCTAGTTCGCGGGCCTAGTTGACGGAAAGGGCGTTGCCTTCCACTGTCGAATGTACCGGAATCCACACGGGGCTCTACGCCTCGTCCCGGTCGGCTGCGCTTTGCGAGAATTGCTAGCGCAGCGTGGGAGACGATACCTTTGCGGTAGTGGCCGTAAGCCATCTTGGAGTCCGTGACGATCATCTGCACGTCCCCGTGCCTGAGAATGAGAGAGATGGCCACCTCTTCTGCTTGGCTGGGGTCCGTCGTCCGTACCGACGCACTGGTCACCAGCTTGTCGATGGTCGTCACGGCGGCCACTGCCTTGCTGCTGTGCTTGGGAAGTGAGGCGTCCGCGTAGAGGACGAGGGAGCTGCTTTCAGCTGCCGGGCGAGTACTTGTGCCCACGCGGCGCGCCTCTCATCGTTCCTGACGGCCTGCATCTTGCACGGAAGGGGCTTGGTCTTGATTGCTTCCCTCCACTGCGGAGGTATAGGTTACTTGGGTGTCTTTAGTTCGATGGGCCAGGCGATCTTTTGCTCCGTCTGGCTCAGTCGCACTCTCTTGTTAGACCGATGAGCCTCTATGAGCTCGTCTACCGTATTATGTACCACCATGTCCAACAGCTTCTGCATAGACGAGTACGGGGCAGGCCTATAGCCGTCTTGGTGGCTTTTCTTACGATCGTGTCTAGCGTGTTCCTGTTCGCTTTCGTTAGCTGGAGATACGGGGCCGAGTAGGTGATGCGAGAGACGATGAACGCACGCCCTGACCAGTTGGAAGGCGTCGTCTTATTTAAATCCTCTGTTTCGATTCGCAACGCGTCGGATCATTCCGATGACCTGTTCGGAGGCCGACTTGATCGTAGCGAGGGCCGCTGCCGCTTCGCCGTCTCGTAGCAACGGACCGAGGATGCGGTGCTGCTGCGTGGGCTTGATGTCTACTCCGAAGAATGAAAGGAGCCTTCAAGAAACCTGTAGTGCCATTTTTACTTCCATCATTATGCTTTGGCTTGAATAAGGCATTTCCAATTCCCAGTTTTCTGAAGGAGGCGAGCAACGGAAAGGCCTATGTGTTATAAATTATTACGCACGCCAGAGGAAATCCAAGTGGCGTCAGTTAATGTGTAGCTATACTCTACAGCGTTCCTCATAGCCAAGCTCTAGCTTCTATGCGTAGCCCCTTCCCCCTATCTTTAATCGTTGCTGTTAAGCCAAGACGTGCCAAGGCTACCATGAACAGCATCAGTGTTGCTTGGGATAAGGATGATGTTGAAAATATAAATCACATACATGTAGTGTTCGTTTATCATACTGTGTGACCGCATTTGCCACAGCAAATCTCGACTCAGCTAAAAATCGATTGATTGTGGGGGTTTAACGCGCCGACGCAACGCAGGCGATGAGGCGCGCCGTAGTGGAGGGCTCCGGATTAATTTTGACCACCTGGGGATCTTTAACGTGCGCCGAAATCTCGTACACACGGGCGTTTTTGCTTTTCGCCTCCATCAGAAAAGCGGCCGCCGCGGCCGGGAATCGAACCCGCGACCTCGTGCTCAGCAGCGCAGCAGCTAAAAATCACATTTGTTCACAGAACACGTTTCGGGAAACGCATTTAAAACCCCTACTTTTGGAAAGACCACAAGACATTTCTTGGCTGTTTCTCGGCGTCCACAGGCGAATATACACCGTTTCATTGATGGTCTGGAGAATAATTACCCTCTTAAGATATTGAAGTTAAAATTCCAATTTAGTACGTCTAATTTACAACTGCAATATTTATTTGTCCAGGACCTATTATATCTCTTAAAAACATTTTCATCTACCATGTCCTAGCCGTACAATTACACTCCGCAACTAAGTCTTTCAGATTTTCTCGAGCCAGTTTATGCTGTAGGTAGGGATCCCATCTAGGGGATATTTGGAATAAAAAACTTCTACTCTCCGCACACTAAACCTTGATCTTTTGTTTTCACCGCATCGCCAGCATAGAAATACTTGACCGTAAGTCTGAAGCAAGCGGACTACAAAATTAATTTATGCGCCTCGCGTCCTACTGAGACACGGAAATGTTTTATTTTAATGCGGCGTCCAGCCCGTGCTATATATCACATATCGAGACCCTAATGACTCTTAATTTTCGCCCCGTAAGTTTTCTCTGATTACGGGACGAGACTCGGCCATCGACCACGTCTCCCACAAATCTTATATCCAATTCTAAACGAAGCCTTCTTAGGAACGAACTGTTCTATGCCTGCCGATCAAAATTCACGCGCCAGTAGTGGATATTGCCGCGGAAGTATGTTTATGTTTTGTTTCGTGTCCGTGACCGGCGGAGCGGCGTTATCACTTTTTCGATGCTAGCAAAAAGGCTTGTTATCGTCGCCGCCGCTTGTATGGAAGTAACTCAAATGACCGCGCTTTAGCTTTCCGTAACCGACAATTCACGGCTGTTCTAAAAAACATCGCTTTCGTGCTTGAGAGGCCCGGACGAACCGTGGAAAAAAAATAACAGGCAGAATTAACCTCTGATTTTCTTTAGATGAGGCTTTGAAGAAATACTTGCAGAATTCGTTTTATTAACATCAAATTACTAGCACTCACTTGGAATCACGTGTAACTACTGGGAATTCATTGGGTATAATTTCAATTGGTTGAAATAATTTGGAATTTCCTGACATTACTTGGAATTGCTTGACATTACTTGAAATTACTCACAATTTAATTGTTCTTTTTGGAATTACGTGGAGGAGGAGTAAACGTTTAATATGTGGCAAATTTGGAGAATAAACTCCATTACTAGAAATTGGCTTGGATTCTTTGAAATTACTCGGAAATATTGATTGATTGATTGATTGATTGTAGGGTTTAACGCGCCGACGCAACGCAGGCGATGAGGCGCGCCGTAGTGGAGGGCTCCGGATTAATTTTGACCACCTGGGGATCTTTAACGTGCGCCGAAATCTCGAACACACGGGCGTTTTTGCTTTTCGCCTCCATCAGAAAAGCGGCCGCCGCGGCCGGGAATCGAACCCGCGACCTCGTGCTCAGCAGCGCAACGCCGTAGCCACTGAGCCGCCGCGGCGGGTACTCGGAAATATGCGGTCGGCCTTACGCCACAGCCACGACGTAGATTTCGAACGACTTGTTTCTGCAAATAAGCTACCACTGCATGCTTCCTTCAGTTGCTACAGAGCTGATATGAAAACGTAGATGCTAGCAATAACGCCGGCTTCATGGAATCCTTGCACGATGTACGCAAAAGACGGAAACGCATGCATTAGCGCTTGCACACGAAGTTGGGCCTCACCCGTTGTGTTTTACCGCCTGCTTCTAACGGCAGCGTTCGGGGAAAAGCAGATAAATAAACTTGATTTTCGGAGTGTCTGGGTCAGTTTTTTTTTTAATTGCGAATGCACTTTATAAGCGACCCCAAACCATCCACCGCCGGCGGCGGCGGCGTTGGCGTCCGCAGTGCTCCTCTATATTTAAAAAAGAAGCAGCATCCGGCGCCAGGTTTCGATCCGAGGACTTTGCGGCCGCAGCGCGACGCTCTACCGACCAAGCCACGGAGGCGACGCTTATATAAGCGTTAGTGACGCGCCTTATATCTTTAACGCATTCAAACTACGTCGTCAGCGGCGTGCGTTGGCGACTCAGTGGCGTTATAGCGGCTTGATAACTGCGTGGTGTACACGTGATACTACAAACCCGATGGAAGAGATGGAAGAGAAGGCGGCGAGGCGGTGGGCTGCGGGGGCCGAGCGCAAGCGCCGCAAGCGGGCCGACAACCGTGCATTCGCACTTTCACATTCTCCCCCTCGGGGAAATGCGGGGGAATTTTTTTTTACGGGAGAGTGTTAAGTGAAAGTGGAAAACGGGACAAGAACTGCAGTTTCAAGTGTGTATGGCGTGGGGTTAGCCTATAATGTGCGGTTCTTTGTTTGTTTGCATACAATTTGCTTTTCGCTCAGCGTATTGCGCTTTGCTGCTTGGACGGTAGCTGTCTCGAAGCGGCCCGCTGCTGCGGCACGCTGGCAAAGTAGTCGTGAAAACCTTTCGGCGCCCCGATTTATGTGCTTCGCATTCAATGCGCGAACCATCTGACGCAAGCGTTGGATCCTTTCATATGGCCTTTTTCACGCAATCGCAGTTGATAATACAATGGCCGACGAACACAGAGCGACGATGATGGGGTGTTTATTTATTTATTTATTTATGCAATTCTGCCAGCATTAGAACAAGGCCTTGGGCAGCCGTGGGCAGAAAAGACAAGAAATTTAGACAATGCACAACAGGAAAACACAGGGTACACTGGGCCCTAACAAAGTTTGTTACGACGTGACTACACAAAAAAAACCCTCGGACATGCACATTGCACATCAGGAAGTGCATTATATGATTATATACGGGTAAAAAGTACATAGCAATAAGAAAATAAGGCATGAGAGTGCTGGCAACAGTAGCAAGCAAGCAAGCACACGCAGTGCGGGGATAAACTGCACGAGTCTTATATGAACACGTAACTGCACTATGCGCGTCAGGACCGACGGCAACAAGAAGAAAAGCGTAACGACAAGACATGGTGTCTAGGAGTCATGCTCATATATTTCTCATACGTATATGAGCAAGAAAACTTATGCTTAAGTTTCACAGAGGATGCAGTAGTAGGGCAGTAACACCAAGCTGGCTCGTAGTCGGTTCCACTCGCGTATAGTCTGTGGAAAGAAGGAATTTTGAAAGACGTTCGACAAGCAATCTCGGCTAGTTTTTTAGTGTGAAAGGATCGGGAGGAACGCCTGTTGACATGTGTTAAGTATGCAGTGGTATCCAGACCCAGGTCCATTTCCATCGCACCGCGCCACCGTTCACGACGGGGACAGTGCCGCCCCAGCAGGGCCCTGCACTCCGTAGGAAACTATAACTGACAACTTAGTCGTAACAACACGGTGATAGTTACAGCCGCGCGAACAAGATCTGGGGAAAATAAAGCACCTAATAAAATCACTTCGCAGTTGTTATATGTACGCTTTTTTTTTCATATGTACAAAGGCGAAGCGCGAGCAATCCCTGCACTGAAAGCCAATGCTAGCTTCAGGCTAAACTGAACCTTTTCCTACTCACGGTTTGAAGAGGTGTTGAAGGATTCGTGAAACCTTACATGAAGCCAGATTCTTTATTTACCTAACCTCCTTACCTCTGGTGTTTGTTTACAACATTTTTGGTTTGCGTACTATGTTCGTGACATGAAACGCATGCGATTGTACACCATGCTATTCCATTATTAATTATGCCGGTTCACTTTCAAGCAAAAGATACCCAATTTACTGTAATAAAGCTGCTCTTTCGATTACCCACAATTAGTAAACGCTGAAAAAAAAACCCTGCAGCATGTGAATCGATGCGAAGAGCGGCTTATTGCTACTGTTTGAAATGGGTCAGTGACGTCTTCTTTTTTTGTATAAATCTCTGAACGTGTGTTGTGGCTACAGTCATTCAACTAAGCCGTCTGCAAGGCAAGTAAGTAAACCTCCGATTGGCACGAAGCAACGCAGCAAGTTGTCAGTACACGCCAAGATCATCTCGTACATTGCGCTTATCATAACGTCACGTCATATTTACTTTGTTTTTCATTCTTTTATAACAAATGTTTCGAAGCATAGCTATTTGGCATGGAGGGGGAGCAGGGGTTTGATTTCACATGATCGGATTTTTAAAAACAGCCACAATATAGAAAAATCGGTGAGATTATTACTTGAAGTATATTGGAGCCCCACCTTGAACATACCGATGAATTTGTAATTTCAAATACAATCAAATCTTTAATTTTTCCTTTAACAAGGGAGGGTACAAGGTTTCAATTTGTTCGCTGTACAAATGGAAAAAAAGGCAAAGCGAGAACTGTTGAAGGCACACTTTGGCGAAGAAACGGGTACGTTAGCTATTAGCTGTTCAAGACTGAGATCTGTAGCCTATCGATTTCATAAATGCAAGCTTCATATTTATTTCAGAGATATTGTTAACAAAATCAAATGTCATTGCAGGCATATGGCTGTTTAGACAAAACACATGCACACATGCTCCTCCTAACGTCACAAGTAGAATAACACCCAGGCTTCCTAAATCTTGAGGAGAGGAACAAGGGTGTAGGAATGTGCTCCTGTTGACTTAGAAAAAATGTTCGCCGGAAATGTGGAGGCTGCTTGCAGACAGTTCCGATCAATGTAGCCCGAATTTCGCCAAGGTTAACAAAAATACAGAAAAAATTAAAGTTGAATGCAGTCTCCGACTTTGGGATCTCCTCCTGTATGCATCATTGTGTAATGTTTTTTTGTGTTTATAATAAAACATCATTGAATTAATTGAATTGAACTGAACTGAAATGCACATCATTGACCAGGCGGTGCAAATTAACATTGTAAGAAGGGGAGAGGAATTAGGAGGCCATTTTACAAGAGTGTTGCCAAAATTACAGTCTGATGGGGCTAGTTTTGTAGGCGCTTGGGGCCTCCCCCTCTGCTCTCCCATTTGGATCCTCCACTGCGCCGTCTGCATTATGATAATTCCACTGGTAATTCCAGTAGGCTTGCTGGGAATCGGTGACTACCCTCCGAACCCCTGGTTGAGTGAGAGCCAGGGTTATGGCTGCCTCTTCAGCTGCCGTCATTTCTTGGGTCCTAAGCGAGGTACACGCAAGGAGGTTGGTTCTGGAGGTAGCCACGATGATGGCGTATTGCTGCCCTCGATATTTAGAGGCGTCTGTGTAGATAACTGCATGATCCCACCGAGGGTGGTGTTTAGCGCTTGAGCCCGTGCGTTTCGGTCACCCTCGTCATGTGAGGGGTTCATATTTCTAAGCAAAAGGAGCATCTTTAGTATTAGTCGCCAAGAGTCTGGGAGTACGTCAAGCGGAGTGACATTCTGGGCTGCTCAGCCAATCTGGTGAAGCATGCGGTTACCCACCGCACTTCTTAGTCGGACCTTCTGGTTAGAAAAATGGCCTTCCATCAGCTCTTCCACCGTGTTGTGGAGCCCCGTGCTAAGCAGCCTGTGTGTGGACGCACTCATGAGAAGACCAATGGCCTGCTCGACCACCTTTCTAATCATTATATAAAGCATCTCTATGTCTTCCTTGTTCAGAAGAAGACACGGGGTTTACGTAAGTGACTCTCGAGAGGACCAAAGCCTCAATTAATCGAAAGGTACCGGATTCCTTTAGGCCACACTTCTTGGTGGCACCTCGCCTGATCATGTGTATGATTTGATTAATGCTGTTTTTGAGGCGCTGCGAGGAGACGACAGTCTTGGTGTTAGCCTCGAGATGTAGGCCCAGGATCTTGATGCTGGGGCTTGGAGTCATGGCCTGGCCATCAAGCAGTATTTAAATGTATTCCTTGATTTGGCGTGAGGGTGGACGACAAGGAGCTGTGATTTTTTACGTGAACACTTGAAGCCACAGGCTTTAGCACATTGGCGTACTAGAAGTGAGATGCCATGCATTGGTGTGAGCTTTCTTTAATTTTTGTAACTCTTAGCACATGAGCAAGGTGTGCACAAGGCCGCTAGGTGGGCGTGAGTGGTCGCTTGATGTTTTCTCGGGGCATTCAGCGAGAACGCAGGGGGTAAACCCGTAGATGTGCTTGGTGAGTACACCACCTGTCCTCCCCGTCTCCGCGTGGCCTCGTAGCTAAATCGGTAAGACAACGGGCTCTCGCTTTGTTAGTCCATTAGTTTCAGGTTCGATTCCCGGCGGTGCCAGTGCATTCTTTTACTTGTTCACTGGAGTTTTCTGGTGACACCAACGGTCGCGAAAGAACCCTTGGGGGGTAGACGTAAGAAGCTTTGCTTTAAAACTTTGGTGCGAATGGGCATGCTGCTACTGCGTTCCTGCCTCCCCGTCTGGCTACAGAGCAGCGGCGGCCGCCCGATGCCGTCCGATCTGCGATAGCGCCACTCGCGGTAGCCTTTGTCCCCGTACGAAACTTGGCCGGGAGTTTCATGACCAGAGAAGCATTGAAGGACTCTGCCTTTACTATCGACACTGAAACATAACATTCAGAATAAAAAAACTGCGATTGAAACGCATGACAGCAGCGTTGAAGCTAACAAAGGCTTGTGTAGGGGCTAGTTGGTATGGCCTGGAATTGAAATTTAGAGTGCGCTGCATCCTTGGACGAATGACAGGAACAGTGCGACAGACAAATCATACGCACATCGCCTTTAGTTTCGAAGGCGCAGAACATACCACGTAAATATTGTGCCTGCCTGCCCCTTTCTTCGGTGTGTGCGAAACTCTGTGCACATACGGGAGCACTGCGAGGGATTTTTTTTGTGTAGTTTCGCATTTCCTTTCGGTTTGTCGTGAATTTTTCTGAGGCACTTTTAGCCACGGAAACCACCCCCTGCTTCGTCTATCCGCTGGACCTAAGGCACTCAGCTTGAAAGCTCAAACTTCATGAAAATGCTCCAGAAAAATTCATGACCAAAGTAAAAAGAGAAACTAGATAAAAAAGCCCTCGTAGTGCTCTCGTGCGTGCACAGAGTTTAGCACATACTGAAAAAATTTGTGCTCTTCCACTCTGTGAAGAAAGATGACCTGCAAAGCTGGACGCAGTCCACGGAGTGCACAAAACAAAACACGTTTGTTGTAATTTGCGATGGAGCATACTTCCTAGCCACTTAGCCGAATGTACCTCTGAAGGAGCCAAGCTTTGTTCCTGCAGACAAACATGGAGCTTCCTGTGTCCCTCCCGCATCGTAAGCATGTTACTGTTTGTGTAACACACAACCGCAATCCGCTTTAGCACTACGGACTCCAGACAGGTCCCATTGGGTCGTTTAACTTCCGCGTTTAAATCTCTCACCAGCACAAAGGACATGTCACCCATCAGTACGGGCATGAAACCTATAGCTGCGCGTGCACGCCTCTCCTCCCTCCCACTATTCGCCGCTACAAACCTGCGCACGCATAAACCGACAACCGGTCATGCGGGCGTGCTTAGAAGTGACAGACGCCGCCGAAAATGTCCCCTGAAAGCCCACTGAAGAAGTGATATTGGCTCACCCGGCGTTCCAAGCGGGTAATTCGCTGTTCATCGTGGAGGGATTCGCCGCTACTCCACCAGCTTAAATTGAGACGGTAACGGCGGTGCCAGCAGTTTTCCGTTGTTTTTGCACCCAGTCGCGGGTGTGTTCGGGCCAACGCTTCGATTATTGCTGATCTTCCTCCAAACGAAGGGCATGCATCCGCCCCATAACCATGTAAAACATGAAATTCCTTGAGCACTATTCTCGTGTACAAACCTGTGGCTTTCCGTTTTCCTTCCCCCTCGTATACACATTACCGTGAATGTAAGATGCGTGTGTAACATATCAAGCCACGCCCGAACCACATGACTGAAGAGTACAGCCCAATCACCGCATTGAGCCGTGTAATTTCGACATCTAAATACAGCACAACCGGCATTTCGTCAGTAGCGGCATGAAGCCTAGCTGTGCATGCACGCCTCCCTTTTTTTACCCGCAAACCATGCACGCATAAACCGGCAACCGGTGATGGCGGATACTGAGGCGTGAAAGACAACGGAGAAAATGTCGCTCGGAAGGCCTTCAAAGCTGAAGAAGAAATATGGGCCCAAGCCGGCGTTCCAACTGGGGAAGTTTCTATATACCGGGAGAGATTCGGAGCTACTTGGCGAAGTGAATATGAGTGGAAACGGCGACGGCGGGTCGTTTTAGGGGGCAGCCCTTTGGCAGCTCTTACCTAGGCGTTGCGGGAACGGCATCTGTTTATGTCTGCGTAACCGAGTGGGCGAACGCAGCAGCGACGAAAGAAAGAAACCGGAGAGGAGCGTCTTGATAAGGGTGACGTGGAGTACGTGACGTGCGGCTACGGCGTCATCTCTCACTGTATTTCCCTCGCACATGTTTAATGTATCGCCACCAAGGAGCGCCCTGCCCCTGACACTTTCACCAGACGCTGTTCCAATCTCCGCTGATCCTGCCCCTGACACTTTCACCAGACGCTGTTCCAATCTCCGCTGATCCAAACTACGTGACGTTTGCGCGGGAGGTTCAAACCCGATATGCAACAACATGCTCGCTGCTCTCTTGTGCGAGTCTTATTGGAACCACGTGACATTTGTGCGGGAGGTTGAAACACGATTTGCAACGTGCTTGCCGGTGGCAGAGGCGCACTGCGAGGTAGCAGCACAGTAGCGCACGCCGCCGTACGTTCGCTGATCATGCGAACACTTCGTGAGATGCAGTAGAAATGCACCGTGACCGAGACGACTGCAGCTTGCGCTGCGCACAAATTTCATATCAGGAAGTGTAGTAATCTTCAGTGCATTTTTTACGCCCATCCATGCTTCTGTTTATTTTTCGCAATCATCTGAAAACCGCATACCACCGTTATCGGCCGACTGCAAAACTTTCCAAAGGGGCATCGGTGTACGCGAGGGGGAAAACAGTTGTGAAAGAGGTGTCAGTAGTGGTGAGGAGGAGCCCCGGAGGGGCGCCGAGTAAATCGATGACACTGCAATGAAAAGTGGGGGGGTTAGACATATACGGCTTTGGAGTAAAAGGTGGCAGGCAGGCACAATATTTACGTGGTATGTTCTTCACCTTCGAAACTAAAGGCGATGATCAAAAAAGTAAATTATCTGAAGGAAACCAAGCAAAACGTGCTATGGTCTTGCGGCGTAAAACACATCAGCGAATTCTTCGAATGCGCAGTTGGCGTTGTTTATAAAATTTCATTCTCCTGTAGTGCATCTTACATCGGCCAGATTGGCCAGTGTTTGAAGGATAGACTTAGAGCGCAACAACGCTTGCAAACAACTGGAGTCGCCGGTCCATCTAGCTGCCCACTGTGCTAGGTGTGGATGCGCGGCTGGAGCATATGCAACTGTGCTGTCATACTCTCGGGACCAGAGAGTGAGGGGTGGTTGAGGCTCTTAATTAATATGTTCTTGAAGGCACATTGCGAATGTGTTAAGCGTGCCGACAATAGCGCGCACTGATAGGGAGATCGCAACGCTAAAGAAAAAATCCGATGTCTCGTGAGCATACGTGAGCATTATTTCACCACGATTCTACCCCCACCACTACCTCGCAGGCATACATGTAATCATCAACACCTTGATTCAACCAGTTGCAAGTTTGCATACCAACATAAGCTTTGTCTGTTTTACTGTCCCTGTCATTCGTTCAAGGATGCAGCGCACGCTAAATTTCAATTCAATACCGGCATTGACTTTCAATTAAAGCTTTTTTTTGCGTTTTATCCACCGCCTTCTGAAATATAGCAACTTTAGTAGGTTGGAAGAAGATGCCTATTAAGCTTATAAACCTAGCCTTAGTCATTATGTCTCAAATGGTGAACCAATCCACTCGTAGTTCTAACATCCCCGACCTCATTCTGACGACCGGCCCTGAAACAGTTGGTACCGTGCTACACATCAATGGATTTCGCGATCATAACCGTCATCAAATAACCCTTGACATTGGGCTTGCGTTCACTGGCACTGAAAAGAAAAAAAATCACGGTAACAGTAAAGGTGACTACAGTAAAATTAACGCCGAACTTGAGACCTTCTATACTGACACATTCCTGCCATCTTTCTGCAGTCGTAACATCAGTGATAACTGGGTGCTCTACAGAGACAAATTATTTTCCCTAGCCGACCGGTACATTCCCTTATTTCAGTCAAAAATGATAAAAATAACCCCTAGCTTGGAAACAAAAAGAACCGTTTATATCGCACAGACCACCTAAAGGAGTACTGGCACCAAATTTTTACGTCATGTTTTTATTGCTTAGATCCATGCCTACGGGGCTAACTATCATGAACCAGTAGTTCAAATATATCAGCGGACAATAAATGACGAACTATAACGCAGCAAAAACCGCCGTCAACGGCTTCCGTTTCAAAAAAAAATCCCGCGCCTTCCCGCGAGGGGAACACGAGTAAATGCAGAGCATTGGGGCCTCAGTACTGATTGAAGGCAGTGTTGCTTCCATCGCTTCTTCCGTGATGCTGGAGTAGCAGACACGAGTAAACGGGGGCACGAGCGTCAACCAAGGAAGGAAGGAGCAACGCAGTGACTGAAACACTTCGTCGAGCGACCGCTAGCCGCTATATTTGCAGCGCGCGCAGTAGAGGGAGAGCAGCACGGGGGGGAGAGCGCGCATGCCCAAGCAGCGCGCGCCCTTCCACGCCCCACCGCGCTGCTATCACGCACCTGTTACGGCGAGACCGCGACAGAGCGAACGGGCTGACTACGACGCATGCGCGCGCCAGCTGCTGTTGAGAGAGAGGAGGGAAGGAGAGGCGCACCTGCTGCGGACGCGGAGCTGTTGACCCCTTCCGACGCAGGAACAGGCGAGGCTAAGAAATGCTCTGCATTTAAAAGCCCGGCGTTAGCAGGTGACCAAAAGTACGCTAGGACATCACGGTTTACGCTGAACAGGGCCGGCGCTAACACGTGGGTACGCGAAAACCTGTGACGCTCCATCCACGCGCCAGACGGTTCTCGTAGACACTACATTTGCAATCAATTTGGGATATGTTCCACGCGACGCATGCTGTTCATACTTTACGCAGGGTATCCTGGTGGGTAAAGAAAACGAACTATACAATAATATCAGCCCCGAAAGTTGGTGTCAGTACCCCTTTAACACCGTTGGGTGGACAGTTAAGCGCGCGTGAAAGCCACTCCGGGAAACCGCTGGCGACCTCAGCCTTCTGCCCAGGTACACTGGCGTCTGCGCTCCACTGGCAGTAAACCCGCTCAGCTAAAACTCTGTAGTTTTGCACTTTCCTAAAAGCGCCAATATTCTTTTTATTTTTCCCAGCGCATGGAAGGGTTCATACGCTACTGGAAATCCTGACGGCATTGCACATACTTAAAATTTCAGCTGTTCCTTCTATGCAGAACGCATCGCAAATCAATGTGATTCCCGTAGCAAGTGGAAAATAGAACCAGTCTGTAAGAATGAAATGTCAAGCCATGTCATAATAAGAGGGTTTACAAACTGTTATGTTCCCTTCTTTAATGTATATATTATTCGACCAGGAGGATAGCCTGAGGGGGTACTTTCAAAGACTGAAAAAAAAAGAAAAATGATTTTGATAATTTACAAAACGAAATGAAAGAAAAATGGAAATAGCATGTAAAGACATGTGCTTAGAGGGTTTTATTCATAGACTCTGGGAACTTCCACTCTAGTCTGTAACAGGGCTGGACGAAGCTGCTCGGGTGCCCTTCATTGCACTTACTTGAAACACGATAAAAAAATAATGTTTTGTTTTCTCCATCCTGTCTGCAGTACGCTGTTACTAAATATGTGTATAATTGTCATTCATATGCTCAGATCAAAGTTGGGGGGGGGGGGGGGGCTGGAGCCTGTAACAGTCCAGCGCTTTCTGTCTTTGCATGGGGCGTTTCCTTCGTGAAATGATCAATTATATATTGTCACTAAGTATGTTTGGACAAGATGACCATGGTTCAGGCAAAGCTATAATGGCTCTTCGTTAAGCAGCCAGCGCCTGCTTTTCAATTCTCGCGCGCTAGCAGAAAGCATGCAGATAGCGTTTAGGATTGCGATATTTCTGTCTACCGACGATAAATTGAGTAGCTTCAGTTCGCACGCAAAGTAGATGAAAGCACCTAGAAGCTCGGCAATAAAAAAGCGAAATGTTGTAGGTATATTTACAGAGGCAAATAACAGTGACTCGAAGCGACACCGTCGCGTTCCGTGTTGTCGTTTCCTCCTCGTCAAAATGGCTCTCCGTTTTTTTTTTCTTTTTTTGTTTTTTTTTGCGTCGAGTGTCGCGTCGCTTCCAGCTGTCGTTTTGCTTCTCGTCAGGAGCGGCGCTATTCTTTTCGGCTGTCTACGATAACAGGACTCCCGAACCAAAGAAAACACGCATTTCTAACGCCAAAACCCCGTCATTCCCAAAGACAGCCTCCAGTTTACAGAATCCGGCCCTTTGTATGACTAGAACGTGAGTATGCACAAACCACCAGCGGCTTGATAACTGCTAATTCGATTACGTCTGGTGTGTGTGGACGCAACATTTGACACGGGGGAACCAGGACGATCCGCAGACAATGATACGTCGCACGCTGCCGAACAAGCTTTCACGCACGGGTTTAAAAAAAGGGGGGAAGGGGGAGAAGGAGCACTGCACGAAACACGAAGTTACCGTAACCACTACATAAATAACAGTCAGAGCAGGCAATACTCGGCTACAGGGCATCCGTATTTGAAAATAAATCTAATCCAAACGAAAGGCCTACCTCCAACAAGCTCCCACGGCAAGTCTGGTCCTTCCTCGACGAACCTTCAGTCTTTTTACAACGAAGCTGTATACTTCTAGTTGGCGGGAAATTGTCGTGGCGTAAACACAAAACGCACTGCAAGAAAGCCAACTTTCACTGGCAATGGTGATGATAGTGGGTGAATTGAAGAAAAAAAAAACGGTTCACGTGTTCGGATTTGAACCTGGGCCCCTCGCGATATGTAGCCGACGTCAATACGATTGTGCCATTCCTACACTTTTTTTTTCTTTATTTCCAGACAAACACCGCTGTTACAAACATAATACACAACAACAAAACAAACCCATTACGCTAAGACATAAAATCACTGTTCCACTCTAGGATACAGGGCTGACTACTAAAATATTTTCATTTTTTTTTAACTCCTCCACTTGTGACAACCAGTCTGGAACTCATTGGCGTGCCTTTTGAACTTCAAGAAAAGAGAATATGGCCTCTCGGAAATACTCATTTTCTGGCCGCGCATCAATGTCCGAGTGGCGGACTGCCATTCGGCATCTCCATATACTGTGCAGACCTAGTAACAATATTAGATCTAGAGGGACGCCATCATCATCATGTTCAATGGACAAGTGCCGAATACCATGGGCATCGATTGGCAGATCTTTTTTCAGCGTACGTTGCAGCACATCCCAGAAGAAGACCTCGTCCTAACAGTCAATGAAAACATGTTCAATGGTTTCCGGTTTGTTGCATAACCAACACTGTTCACCCCACGGCATAAAAAGGCCTTTTTCTTGCATCCATGTTTTTACAAGGAGTGTCCTGGTGTGTAGTTGAAAGAAAAATGTTTTACATCCCGGTGCAACTGGCATTCTTTTAACCCGTTTTAACACATCTCGACCCGTGCCAGCCGAGTGAGCAATTCTGTACATAGGAACGGGAAAAACAGTGTCGCAGAGATCGTTATACAGTCTCTTCCTAATGACTGCGCTCAAATACTCTAACGAAAACCGTGCGCATAGAAAACGTAACGAGTCCACAACTTCTTTTAGATAGCCACGGATACCACCTGGCATACACAATGTCATAACGGACAACTAAGGCAAAACCCTGCCTAATCTCACTTGGCCAACGGTGCGCAAAAAGGGATCCTTTACATCCGTCCAAAACTGAAAGCGGTTTGCCAACTGACGTAAAAAGAGATGCGTTAAACCTAACCCCCCTTCCCGTACACGTCGAAAGAGGTTTGTACGACTCATTCTCTCCCAGGTTGATCCCCAACCAAAAACTGCGAAAACACGATGTAACTTTTGAACGTTTGCCCGTGAACAGTGGAGTACCTGTAACACATACCAAAGTTTGCTCGCCATAAAAAGGTTGCAAATTGTTGTGCGAGCGAAAATGAATAAATTCGCGCCCTTCCACTTCTCTGCCTTTTCCTTAAGCTCTACGGCTTGTCTCCTCCAGTAAGGGTCACTGTCGGAATAATACTTTAGGGGAACACCAAGGTACTTCACCGGTGTCGTCACCCACTTTACATTTTGAAATACCACCGGTGTTGAACTCCACTCTCCGTGCCAGGTGCCCAGGCACTTGAACCAGTTTACAGCACATCCACTAACAAAACAAAACCATTAAACTGTATTAATGACCCTAGCAATGCTTTGTTGATATACGCAGAAGACAGCGATATCGTCCGCGTATGCTAAAACTTTAATTTCAGCTGCATGAAGTTGAAATCCCTTGACAGTGTCGTTTTTTATTATGCCTAAACATAATGATTCAATATATATGCAAAAGAGGAGGGGGGAAAGAGGACACCCCTGCCTCACGGACCTCTGCACTTCTATACGCCTTCCAACCGCTTTGTTAACGATAAGTCTATTTGTACGGTTGTTTTACGCCATGCGCACACCCTCTAGAATAACGGATCCGATGTTACTATGTTCCAAAACCGCCATAAGTCCATCGTGGGGCACACGATCAAACGCCTTTTCTAGGTCTACCTGTAGCATTGCGACGCCTGTATGCATCACGTCGCAAATCTCAAGCACACTCCGTGCCTTGTGTATGTTCGTAAAAATTGACCTGCCTTTAATACCACATGTTTGATGCGCCCCACTAAGATGCTAATCACAGTCTGCAACCTTCTAACCAATATTTTCATTAGTATTTTATAATCAATTTTTGTTAAGCTTATGCGCCGGTACGATGTGACTTGGCGGAGTTTGACCATACCTTCTGTTTTGGGAATTAAAATCGTGTGGGAAACCGAAAACGATGGTGGAAGCGTTTCTAACATATAAGCTTCTTCAAACACAGCAGTTAACACTGGGGATATGTCATGTTTAAAAGCCTTATAACAAGCAGCACTCAGGCCATCTGGGCCTGGTGACTTTCCCAGATTCAAGTTGTCAATAGCTTCCTTAACTTCCTCGACGGTGATAGGGGATTCCATAAGTGACTTTGCTTCATCATAAATTTTTGGCAGAAGGGACACAAATTCACTTTCAAACTTTGCCACTTCAATAGGGCTTCGAGAAAACAAGGTCTTATAGTGTTCAAAAAAAGCACGTTCAATATTTACTTTTTCACTGCTAATTGTGCCATTATATTCAATCTCCGTTATTTCGTTACGGCGAGCGTATCTTTTTTCCGTCCCCAGCGCTCTCTTGGTAGGCATTTCGCCCGCTATAAAGTTTTCCGCTCTCGCTCTGACAAGCGCTGCGTGATACCGCTCCGCATCTATCTGGTCAAGTTTAGCTTTTGTGGCCCGTATCTCTTCTTTAAACGCCACCGGTGCTCGCCTTTCTTCAGCAACCATTGTCTGCAACATAGTGCGTAACAGGCTTTCTTGGTTTTGTTTCTTCTTTTTAATGGCACTTGCCCTTTCGATTGCTCCCGTTTTTATTTCTTGTTTGAAGTGTTCCCATTGAACACCGTATTTTTCACTGCTGCAATTTTCTATTTTTTCCAAAGAGTTTCTTACTCGTTCCATAAAAATATCATCTTCTAAGAGTTTGTCATTTAAATTCCATAAATCTCATGTAAATTTCTTGGTGTTTTCCTTTTTACTACCAAGGCAAAAGCAAACTAAGCAGTGGTCGGAGAACGAAACACGGGATACGCTATAGTCACAACACGAAGGCAGCAATTCGGCTGAAAGGTATGCCCTATCCGAGCGGGCGTGGCTAGCCCCTTGGAAATGTGTAAACTAAACACCTCTTCCACTGCCAAAACAATCTCCCACGTCTTCCAGACCGAAATCATTCACAATTTTGCATAATAATACAGTGCTTACATCACGATAAGGCGTATTGCTGGTTTTGTCCCATTCCGAGCAAGCACAATTAAAGTCACCCATTAACACTGTATATCGTTCGCTGCTGCAGTATTTTCCTATTTTTTCAAAAAAATCGCGCCTTTCTTGCACTCTAGTTGGTGCATATACACAAACCAGTCGCCACTGCTCTGATGATAATGAGAAATCACAAAATACAAAGCGCCCTTTTTGGCATGCTGTTACGTTTTCTATCACCACCTCTAATGACTTGCGTATCAGAAGAACTCAGCCTGCCGACAGTCCAACAGCGTGGCTAACACATACATAGTAGCGCGTTGTAAAAGGCCGCACCATAACGTCGGTCTGGTCCTCACTTTCGACTTTCGTTTCCTGAATGGCGATGATGTCAAGGTCTTTCTCCGTTACTATGCGGTACAGTTGATTTTGTCTTCTCTTAGCTGAGAGTCCTCGTACATTGAGGGTAGCTAATCGAAATGGCTTATGTAAGGACAACATTTAGGGGAACCAGACCGAGCGCATGGCGCTTACCTTAATCTCACGCCGTATGATGTGCGTTGGCATACACGTGTTCACGTAATCTTAGTGCCGCGTTTTCCAGGTGTCAACCCTCCTGGCTTGGCTGCTGCTCGATGATTCTTTTTTCCCCGTCCGGCCTGCCACGGCGCCTCTGGCTTTCGCTGGTTGGGTTCCTCCCCAGCCTCTGCGCCATCTTCATGACGGCGCTTGGCTGTCTGCACCTCGAATTCCATTATTGCGCTCTCAGCTCTGGTAGTTTCAACGCTGTCCACTTCTGGAGCGGCGGCGTCCACCTCCCTAGAAGAGTCAGCTGCTAGCCCGATGTTCCCCTGCGTCTTCATTGTCTTGCTCGCGTCCATTTCCGTAGTGGCCTTGCTCATTGCCTTCTAAAGGCTGTCCCCTTCTGAATCGCCGGCGTCCGCCTCCCGAGAAGAGTCGGCTGCTGGCCCGATGCTTCCCTGCGTCGTCACTGTCTTGCTCGTTTCCTTTCCCGAAGTGGCCTTGCCAGTTGCCTCCTCGATGTTAGCGTTCGGGGGTTCAGGCGTTGAGGCTGCCGCTGCACCTTCTGCTTCTTCTTTGTCCATAACGAGGTCACTATTGTCTCCCTCCAAACCTCGACCCACAGCCCGGGCATACGAGCGGGTGCAGTCTGCCTGCTCGTGCCCGAAGGCGTGACATTCAGAGCACCTGGGGACCCGGCATTCTCGGCGAATATGACCGGCCCTCTGACACCTGAGGCACATTGGGGCTCGTCCAGGCACCGCGACGAGCACATTGCCGGGGCCCAACCGCAGCTGATGAGGCAACCGGTCTTTAGTGACACCTTCGTGTAAAACGAGGCGCACAATCCGTGTTGTCGACTCGGAGTTCTCAAAGTCCTGGACACGCCACTTATCACTCGCCACCTCCTTCACGTCGCCGTACTCGGATAATACCTTGCATATGGTCTCGTTGGTCACGTTGAAGGCGACCTAATGCAGCTTCACCAGGAGTTCGTGCCTTACTGGGTCAACGACGAGGCAGGGGCGTCCTTTCACTTTGAGCGGCCCGCGTTCCAGCAGTTTTTTCTTCGCGTCGTGCGTCCGAAAATTAACGAGCCATACGTGAGATATCTGGAACGCTCCTATGCCACTAACTTCCTTTATAACATCGGCGTCTCTCAACGGTTCTCTGAAGCGTCAATTCTAAACGGTCGACTGCCGACGTCGCAATGCAGAACGAACACGCGGTTCATCGCTTCTCCGGTGGGCAGGGGGGGCAGAACAACACGGTAATCCTTAATACGGTTCACCACGGCCGGCGTCGGCCGTTAAAGCTCGCACGGAGCCAACCATCCTGCGTCCGCTCCTCTCGGCAGCCGAAGGCAGAATGCCATTCCTACACGGTCGAAGCAGTTCGGATTTGGGGAGGGGTACCAAGTAATTAAACATAAATATGCACCGCTCAGTCGAACGACGACGATAGTTTTAAATTCGCTTCAATAAGCATCAAACCGCATATGATGAATAATAAGGTCCTGTGAACAATGAGAACAACCTCGCACGCGTTCCCGGTAAGGGTTAGGTTGCAGCTGCTTTCGAAAGGGCCGTTTGATCTCATACGAAACTATCGTGTGAAGTGCAAACCGCACAATGGTCTATAACCACGTCTGCGGCAATGGGAGCACATTCCTTCACCCCGCGTGTGTTTCCCGGTTGCATAAGAATGTAGGAAAAATGGTCGTGCAACCAATCACGGTTTACCACAGCGACCACAAGGCGATTATCGCTACCATTACTCTAAAGTAATAATAAAACATACCCCCCATCAGCATGTGCGGTGTTTGATGCAGCTTCGCTGGACATTCACGTTCGAAGGGCGGGATGGCGGCCCTTTTTTTTCCCCTTGAGCGGAAGTGGTTAGAATATTTAGCCATGACTTCCATCTAATATTGTCACCTGTCACGATTGTTTACTGCTCTAAAAGGAAATTGCGATCGCAGCACCAAGATGTAAAACATGCGCGCCTTCGCTGAACGTGGGACATGAAACAACAGGCGTCAGGGAAACGTTTTCCGCCTGTATGGTCAAAGCTAAAGGCCAACATGCAAACAACGTAGAGATATCGTCCCTCTCGCATGTACCCCCATGATACGAGTGGTTGTTTAGCGCCGCCCTTGTAACTTTCCTCAACTGTGACATTTTTAGTTCACGTGAACTGCGTAGATGGCGCTACCTAGCACATTTATCGCAGGGACCTCTGTCACTTCTTATATTTTTTTGCAACTTATGAACTTTCTCGTTGATAACTGCTGTATGTTGAATAAATGAATCAGAGCCAGCTACCTCAAGATTACATACACAAACAAACATTGAAACTGTGCTAAAAATATTTCGCGACGAGCCTTTACCCCTCATAAGCCGAGAAAATAGGCTTTAAAAGAATATCTGGACAAAATTTACAAAGCAAACGAGCGAGGTACAGTAGATGTACAAACGTTTGTCACCAAAACTGTCGTCCTTTCACCACCAAAGTTAAATCGGAAAAAAAATAAAAAGACCTCCGACGTCCGGAATCGACTTCCCTCCCCGGCGAAATGAAACCAACGCGAAGTGCCTGAGGCAAAACCGCTCGGCCATCGGCACACAGAAGCGCTGAATGATGAGTGCGTTTATGTAGCTGCTAGGCGATAACAGTGACTGTGTTTCAGAAATTGTCAGTTTGGAACGCTTTATCGTCCGCGTGACGACTTGTCGTTTGCACGCAAGGGAAGCCAAGTCCCTGCTATAGCTATATCACTTAACACAACTTTCACTTCAGCCACTGTGTTGTCACTAGGCACGTGTTTGTGGCTGAAAGTGACCCCAAATTTTAGCTGCTTCCATAGGCTCCCATTGTTTAAACTTCATTTGCTGTGGGAACAACTAATGTTGCATGCGAAAACGTGCTGTGGCTTTTAAAATGTTCGCAGTGATTCCTGGAAGCGTTCCCTGTTCTCACAAATGCAATTTATGCCCTATATTTTTAATTAAATTAAAAAAATAGCCTGTTCCCATTTAAAACGCGCGTGCTTCGCTTCGTTGCCACCAGGGGCGTCGTTGCTTCGTGTCCCAGATTTCTGGATATGTACACAAATCAGAAACCATATTCAGGAAGAATAGCGATTCGTATTATGTAGGCCTTGTAATGTAGCCCAGTGAGACGGCAGCAGGTGCTGCAAAGGCACTTGAAGAAAACACCCAACGTTCTTTGTTGTTGGGAATAAAAGCGTAGGAGTGCTTTATTACAATTCGTGGGAAACATTAGGCTCCCATTTGTGCTCAACTCCTACTCGGCCCAAAAAGAAAATCTTTGGTCCGCCAACACATTTTGTTCCTTTCTCTCGAGAACTGGCATCGAACGTTCCTCTTGTGGATGTTACCGGTGGCGCATCCCATCGGAGTCTGTCATAAACTTCGAATATGGCCGCCGCTCTCCCATAGCGAAAAACATTTTATTGCAAAATTTTGTATGCCTCGCTTATTCCGACTCTAGCGTCGAAAACAAACTGCAGGAAAATCAAATTTGTCTGAAAATAAAGTTTGTGGACAGCGTGAAAGAAACCATTACCGTAGTCGCCGTTTAGCCCGTTCCCGGGATCATCTCAGACGTTACTCCCCTTCCCCAAGCGTCGTATATGTAGACGCGGCTTAGCATCTGAGCACCCCCGCTTTTGGCATTGCGGTCATTGGAACACCTGGCGCCGACCCGCAAGCTTCAGCCACGGTGCTCAACTCGACCTCAGTTTCCACGGAGGAGGCGGCAACTGCCCTCGCTCTTACCCAAACAACCACCCCTCTCATTATATTATCATATTCGCAACCCGCCATCCGATATTACCTCAAGGGCACCATTTCATCACTGGCCCTCCAAATTCTTCGCACTCGACCCCCTTCCGAACCCGTGACGCTGCTGTGGACCCCGAGCCACACCGGCATAGGTGGTAATGAGGCTGCCCACCACCAAGCCCGAGCTTTGACACACCGGGCAGGCGCTTCTTTTACACCTACAGACGGCGTTCCCGAGATGTCCCATTCGGTACTGCTCACATACCGGGACATCACCCAACATTACCGCCTCCTTCACAGACAACTTCCCCCTCCCACCCCTCCCTCACCACCAAAGCTGCACACATGTGGCGCCTTCTTCAGACTCACTCGTTTCCTCACCGCACTCTATTAGTGCATACGCACCCTTACCTCTTTTTTCTCCCAACTGCCTCTTGTGTGACACGCCGGACACGCTCTATCACTCGCTCTACGAATGTCCGCGCGATCCTTTCCCACCTCTACCCTCCCCCACCCTCTGGGAACAGGCTCTGGGGTGCTCGGACCGCGACCTCCAAGAACTGGTCACCGGTCGTGCCCTCGACGTCGCGGCGGCCCTATGGGCCACCGCCACTCCTCCACCCTCAAACCAGAGTTCCAATAAAGTGGTTTCTCTCTCTCGCTCTGGAATGCGAACCACGTGACCTCGAATTTGAAGCCGAAGTATATCAGATTGCGCCGTTTCGGCACAATCACAATAGGTCGGATTTGGAAAGCGGTTCATAAACGTGCAGTTTTGTAGCAAAAAATGTGCACCTCTCCATCAATCGAAGACAATGGTTGAACTTGAATCTTTCTTTTTTGTTGAACTTGAATCTTTCTTTTTTTTTTGAATCTTTCTTTTTGAATCTTTCTTTTGAATCAATTGGGGATGGTCAAAGCCACTGTGATCAACTCATGCACAGGATTTAGGTACACGCGCCGCCGAAACCCAATTTCGCTCTCTCCCGGCGCTTCGCTCGTCCGGGGGCGTAACTGAATGGCGTAAACACATGGCCGCCCTTTGATAACGAAGACAGCTAGAGGCCTCGACTCCCGGATATTCCTAGCATGGCTCCAGCGGCACGCTGTGGCAAAACGTTAGGCTTGTATGACTAACGTACGAGGTTCCCAGGGCGTAAACGTTTTCGGCTGCTGCCTATGAAACAGCAGGAAAAGTTTGGACGCCTTGTTGTGTCATAGGCGTTCTCGCTGTCGAAAAACCCCGTAAGGCAAATCTTTTTATGCACGAAGGCATCCTTGTCATATGATTCACGAGCGACAAGTTGGTCGTTTCTGGATCGCACCACCCTGAAGCCTGCCTGTCAGCTTTTGAGAACGCCATTGTACTCGAAGTAAACGAGTGTTCTATTGATCCTCTTGCACAGAAGCTTGCAGAGGCATCTTTTGAAGGGGGTGGGTTGATAGCTTCCGGGAGAGAAAGGATCCTTCTCCTCCTTCAAGAAAACCGCTACAATGGCCTCTTGCCGAGATATAAAAAGTTCCCCGGACGCCATACCTTGTTCTAAAAGTGAAGGAGTGCTACAAGAGTGTCTCTGTGTAGGTGTTGTATCATTGTATGTGTGAAATTGCATGGGCCTGGAGCTCACTGTTTATACATGCTTAAAGCAGCCCTTCGCTCATGAAGTGAAAACTCTGAGTTATAGCAAGTGGTTGAACTCGTTATCACGTAACGGCTGCTTTTCGGCCAAGAGTTTGTGTTTTATGAAAGTGTATAGTTTGCTGAACTAAAGACGCTATGGAAGTGCTGTGCAAGCTTGTTAGCATTATTTTCGTTTGTTGTACGTTACGTTTACGTATTTGTACTCATACCTTGCGTGTGTCTGTGTACAAGCTTTTTGACGTTGTGAATGGGCGCCGAATATCTCATTTTGCTTCACGGCGCATATTACGAGTTTGCATCGAGGATCAAGGTAGCACCGAGGTAGCATCGACGATATGCGCCGGCAGTATTGCAGTAGCTTCCACGTGTAGGTGTTTTATGACGTGTGGTGTAATTTCGATATCTCTTTACATGTATTCCAATTCGCTCTTGCTCCATTTAACCTGTTCGGCGAAGATGGAATGCGTAGGAATTTACCTATATATGCTTGTGAGGAAAGGAAGTGGTCACTATCATATGTGTCCGTGCTTACAACCTACGAAAGACATCGAAAGAGAACTGCGGAACCAATAGAAAATCAAGATTTGAGTATGTGCTGTGTCCTAAAGTACGGGTATGTGGGCTGTTTATTGTAGAAAGAGCATGCTCTAGTGGATGTTAGAAACCTCTGAATCAGGCGACGTCGGGCATGCATGCGAGAAGAGCCCCAAAGAGAGTTGTGGGCATTCAGTTCATCTGTGATGATATATTGTACGGAAACGGGGTCAACGAGCGTCGCAAAGTCACAGCTTCAAAGTGCCGAATTAGGATGAAAGAAAATGGAGCATACCGATATCAATTTATTAAATGATATTGTATGGATTGCTACACCCTTAATGAAAATGTTCGAAGTGATAGCGTAGAATGATGAGGATTTCCCAGCGATTATTGCCACACCACCCAAAGAATGTGTGCACGCATCCCTTTCCTTTCTGAATGCTATATATCTATTCCAAAACAATTGTGTGCTTCGAATTTAAATGTGTTTCTTGGACACACAATATACTTGGATGATTAGCATGCAGAATCTCACACACATCAAAGTTATTAGGAAGGCCACTGCAGTTTTATTACCCATTATTTTCTCTTCCAATATTAAGTGTTGCCATACTGGAGTATGGCAAAGGGAGGTCTTTGTGGGCTTGGCTTCTTGTAAGGAGTTTTTCGCCTTCTCTGGATGTTTCGATGAAGGAACCTGCTCCTGTTGCTGCGAAGCAGCCAAGGGCCGACTTCCATATCTCTATTAAATGTCAGTGGGTTGCCCGGAGGACCGGACAGCCGGGACTTGGCACCCATTCCGTTGCCCTTCGTTTGAGCCGCGAACGCCGAGGGCATCAGGAGTGCCCCGGGGTGGTAGAGGAGCGTCCCGGGTGGTTCGCGGTATCTAATCTTCCACCTATAACCACGCCATCATGGTAGGTCACAACTTATGTGTGGGAGCTCTGGGTCAGCGCTGTCACCAAGATTACTCAAGGTGGCCAGTGCGGGGAGCCTTCTTTCAAGTGCGCGGAAGGTTCCCCAGAAGCCATTCTTTGTTACATTGGTGTAGGGGTGTTTCAAGTGTGTCTGCGTGTAAATGTTCATTATAGTGCATATAATGTTGCCTGCACCTGTAGCTGAAGTCGCACAGTTCTCAGGGCTACATTCAGCTCTTAAAAAAATGGAGAGCTGTAACAGAGGTGTGACTTAGCGCTATCACGTGAAGACTTTTTTCAAAGTATAGTTTTTATTTCAAATCTCACCTGCACCACGCACATGAAACCCGTAGCAATGAGGGCAGGCCATGTCGGTAATTTAACTAGAAGAAATTTCAAAATCAAACCAAATCAAAACACTTTATGCAAACATACTAGCATGCTTAGTGGCACGGACAAAATACCCGGAAGGGGCTTGACGGGGGTCCACAAGGCATACAATAAAATGCGGAGGACATAAAAAAACACACTCAGTGAATCTTAATTTGCAAACGCTGTTACTTGTGGACACTAACGTACACACAAAGATTGCGATATAAATAAACGAGTTAAACAATATCTGGATGGGAGAACAAGAATGATCTGATGTACATATTATGCGTACAGTTAAAAGAAGGTACTGACTACAGGGACGGGGCCCGTCGCTTTAAAATGTGCACCACAGTGACGGGGCCCCGTCAATTTAAAATCTGCACTACAGCGACGGGGCCCCCTCAATATCACAAAATCAAAACCAGCCGATTAGCCGCCGTTTCTCGTTCTGGGGTTTGGTGTAGTGGTTCAGCCGCTGACTACGGACGTTGAAGTCCGTGGTACGATTCTCGCATCGTGTTTTTTGTGCGTGCGTGCGTGCGTGCGTGCGTGTGTGTGTGTGTGTGTGTGTGTGTGTGTGTGTGCGTGTGCGTGTGCGTGTGCGTGTGCGTGTGCGTGTGTGTGTGTGTGGTCGCGTGGTTAGCGTTTTGTAACAGCAAAACAATTCACGTGGTGAGAGCAGTCGGTCTTGGTGTTTTACTCCAGCTCACTGCCACTCCTGCTCACTGGAGCCAAGGCCGACGCAGCCATCGACAGTTACCCCCGATCTCCTGTAATTGTTACCAGTGATTAATAATTAACAGTGACTCTGGCTAGTCAGTGAGCGGAAGTGGTTTGGCCGGTTAGGTAAAAATCAAGACCGACTGCTCTCACTGAAATATTGTGAAGCGGGCTTCAGGTGGAGGCTTGTAGATCCGTTCGGATAGAGCTAGAGTTAGCCCGACCATCTCCAATTATTAATAAGGATTTATGATTAGCAGTGATTCTGGCTAGTCAGTGAGCGGTAGGGGTTGCGCCGGTTGGGTAAAAATCAACAGAGACTGCTCTGAATGCGAGTTGTGTTTCCTCTGGACGGAACATTAGGGGGCCCCGTCACTGTAGTGCAGATTTGAAAGTGACGGGGCCCCGTCACTGTAGTCAGTACCTTAAGAGAAACATAAAAGAAAACGCTTTGAAAATTAGCGTTACACCAAACCACAGTATGCACAAGTACAAAATGTGCGCGATAAGAATCAGTGGCACGATTCAGATGACGCAAAACAGAAAATGAAATCAGGATAGTGCTACCTTCACTTTCTTTCGGTTGACAGATATATTTTGCGTGAATCAATAAATAATTTATTTATCACATCTGGAGTATGTTTTTGGTACAGTTCGTTCAGGATTGACAGCAAGCGAACGCTTACCTTCTGTTTTCTGTAATTAGTGCGGCAAGCATCAACTTTCTATTTTCGGGATTTCTTATACAATACGCAGGATGGTGCGTTGTATGCCCGGTTTACTCAGCTATTGAATTGTCGTGCTTAACTGTTTCCGAATTTTAATAACTGATCAGTCTATAGGTGTGTCAAGAGGGCTCAAGGATAATGGTAATATTTTAAACAGTTGTTCTGTGTGAGAATAGTAATGGGCCTTGTGTATTATGCGGATTACACGTTTCTGTAAAATAAAATAGTTTAACAATGTTTTCAGCTGTTGCCGTTGCCCAAACCAGAGTGCCGCAATTCATGATCGAGGAAAACAGAGAATCGTAGAGAAGTGTATTCACTGAAAAGGGAAAAGATGAACAATGGCTACGCAAATACCCAGCCGCACGTGAAAGTTCTGCGTTGGGTAGGTAACGTGGTCGACCCACGACATAATTTCTGTGAAAATTATTCGAAGAGTTTCAAAATGGCGAACGACTTCAATTGCACTGTTATTCATTACAATCGACGGAAGATGAAACACATTTTGATGTTGGTGAAACATCACAGTCTTAGCCTTATTAAGAATGTTTTTTTAGATTATTTTCACTTGCCGAGTTGTTTACTTGTTCCAATGCCCTATTCGCCTGGTCATCTAAAACGACGCTTGTCTGCCCAGCGAAAAACATACTTGTACAAAATATAGTCAGCAGATTTGTCAATATTACCTACATAATTATTAAAAATTTAAAACAAGAATGGTCCTAAAATACTCCCCTGAGGAGCCCCTGAAGTTACTTGCTTTACGGCTGACCAATGTCCGTGAATGTCGATGTATTGTGTCCGATATAGTAAGTAAGAAACTAATAAAGAAAGCGCTTTTCCGCGAAGCCATAGTATTCGGGCATCTGAATAAAGATATGTAGGTTGTTGAGGTCGAAAGCTTTCGTGAAATCTAAAAAAAGGCCTAACACCACATGTTGTTTTTCAAAATTGTCTAGTATTATTTCCTTTTGAGCAAGCAAGGCTAGTTCGGCCGATTTATTTTTTTTTGAAAGCCGTACTGCGCAGGCATTATCAGTTTGTTCTTGTCGGAGAACGCTAGCAGAAGTTGAAGAATCAATTTTTCCAAACACTTTGAAAAGACGGGGAGGATAGAAATGGGACGATAATTTGACAGATCCTCTTTGCTGCCTTTTTTATAAAATTACGGTAATCCTTGCGTACTGCATGTTTCGCGTAAACACAGCGGACGAGAAGCAAGCATTAACTATTTGCGTCAAAAATGGTGCTTTTACGTCGATGGCGTATTTAATGGGTGTCATTTGAAGGCCCTAAGTACTTTCCGTCTTACTCTTCCTGGGAGAGGCAAACGCTGCAATATCTTCATCATTAGTGACTCGCTTTGAAAAAATAGTGTGACCGATATTTGCCTCCATGTAAGAGTAATTGGCACTTTTGTTTTGCGGTTGTGGAACAGAAAAAAGTAATTGGTAAGGGTGTCTTCCAGTTCGATCCCGCGTGTTTCCGCATTATTTATAGTTACTTTTGAGACAGTTTTGCGTGGCTGCCTGGTTAGACGATTGACTACCTTCCACACGTCCTGCCATCACCCTGCAGATGAAATAAAATGTTTTGTGTGGAAATGCCTCTTGGCGTTAGGAAATTTCCTATTTTCCAAATTTCGGCATTCAATATACCTTTTCAATGTGTCAGAGTTTCTTGTTTGAAGAAATTTAGAGTAGAGTTTATCTCGCTTTTTAATACGCCTTAGCATGTTAGAGGTGACCCATTGCTTACAAGCTTTTTTAGCTCGCTTTAATAAAACAAGTGGAAAACACTCATGATAGGCGCAAGAAATTTTTTTCATTAGCTTATAATAACCTTTTTAGGGGTTCGTCAATTCTAGTACGGTGACACAACTCAAGCTGGCTAAACGATAGTAAAAAGACGACAGTGTCTCTGGGTATTTGCGCGGTAAGGAAATGATTGTACTGGGAGTTTGCTTCTGTAATGCTATGTTCAGCAGAGAAAAAAATGGGAAGGTGATCGCCTAGCGCTGAAATAATGGCTCCGCATTTCACACAAGATGTATTATTATCGGTGATGAACAGGTCTAATAAAGTCTGTGACGTTGCGAATATGCGTGTGGGTGATGCTATAATATCCTTACACACGTGGGTATTTACCAGTACTTCTAGATTTATTTTTACGCTGATATCAGCCAGCCAGTTTGTATTGAGGTCCCCGCCCAGAATTAACTGATATTTGTTCTTATTTACGAACTATAGAACAGAATCCAGTAATAAAAAAAAAACTCGCTAGTATCTCCAGAGGGTGGACGGTAACAAACACAAAATATGGTTGAATTAGACTTTAGCACCACTGTTTCGTAATCAGGCGTGACAATACTGAACTCTGGTTGCAGTTCGCAGTTGAGATTGTCTGAAGTCAGGGCAGAAACGCCACCTCCACGGTGGTCAGTGAGATTCATAAAATAGGATCGGCATCCAGGCATGCGAAGCACATCACGTTCACAACTGAACCATGCCTCAGAAAGCATTACTACGTCGAATATTACCACTACTTCGCAAAAAAAGCATTCTAAACTGTCATATTTATTTCTTCCAGACTTCAGAATAAAATGAATGCCGTTTAACCTTGCCTTAGAGTTGGTACGGGTGTATCGGCTCAGTTATGATACATCCAGATAATTATCATACAAAGAAGCCATCATGAAAAGAACCGAAAGAAAAGAGAATATATTCCAGTTTTCCAACATGGGCTGGATAGTTCGTTGAAGTAAAGATATTTTGATCAACACAGTCATTGATGGCCATCCAAAACTAACGAAGCTGTGCTGCCGGCAAGCCCGCAATCGTATTATCACGTATTTTTACCGAGGCCATTTAACGGAGCACCTACCTTCACTATCAGTTATGCTAATCGAACAACAAATATTCGGGCAATCTTCGCTGTTTCTGAAAATCACTCTGAGCATTTGGCGCTCAAAGGAAAGTTTCCTAATTCTGGGACTGCTTTTTTTTGCATTCGAGAACTCGCGGTAATCCATTTTTTTCCGAACGGTGTACTTTGTGGGCGACACAGGCAATTCGCGTGGTCTACTGGATCTTGCTAATACCTTTCTCGTTCTTTATCACACTTGTTCCTGAGTCGTCGCACCACTTGACATCGATCTTTCCACCTCTACTGCAGACGTACTTCCAAACAGCCGCTTTTTCGTGGAAACGGCTAAGCCAAAGAGGCGCCGGAGAACGGGACAAAGGTGATCAATAACGAAGACCGGTGAAGTAGATGTAGTTCCAAGGCCTGTGTTGCTCAGTCGCAGTTTTCTCGCCTTTTCGAGCAACGCATCTCTTTTTTGCCGTCTACTGAACTGTGACACTATGTGGTTGGGTTACATTTCGATGAAACGCGATGGCATGCTTCTATGTCCTCTGCAGTGACGACTACGCCGGTTAGTGCGCCCAGGTTACAAACAATGTCAGTTATCTTTTCATCCAGGATTTCCTCGAATCCCTTAAATTCTATATTTTTGTTTCGTGAGTACTTCTTCGAAAGCAGTAGGCGTGACTCAGCGACAGTGAGGCGGTTTTGGGTGGCCTGCGGCATTTTTCGTTTTGGCAGTGTAGTAGTTTTTCGCATTTCTTAAAAGACCTCATTCATGAACTCTATCATCCGAATATCCTCAGAGATTTCAGTTCGAAGTTCAGTTCGTAGAGAGTTTAGCCCTAATTTCTGCGTGTATGTCTCGCTCTACTGCTTCTCGTTAAACTTTAATCTCAAGGCGGGGTTCTTCACGCAAATCTGCTTTTTCTGTGACATGGCCTCTGAGTCGAAACAATCACAAGCACAGGAAATAAAACAAGGAATCGGCAGCAGCGGCAGCAGGCAGAACGCAAGACAGTTTTTCTAAAGGAACAAAAAAAACGCTGTAGACCAACCTGCAAAGCATCACAAATAAGGCGCCATGCTGTGAACGGTGCACGGCCACTGCTGCCAAGAAAATATGGAGCGTCGAATTGGTCCTTTTAAGCTTTCACTTGTAGCCAGTGGCGCCACGTAGGATACGCAGAAGAGAGCATTCACACCCCGCGCGCAGCAGCACGGTCGCATCCAGAAACTGTACTTGCAGATGCGCGGTAGGACAAGTTGGAAAACATAACAGATAAAGCGTCAGGCTGTGTCCGGTGCGCTGCCACTGCTGCCAATGCGCAGCATGACGTAAAGAAGACTTTGTACAGTGGTGAGCATGCTTATGGTGAAAACGGGAACCAGTGGCCGCAGGTACTACTAGAGCAGCCTACCGTGGGATGCGCGAAGCAGCACGCATGCGCTGTCCGTGCCAAGAAGACTAGGCTGTCAGCGCGCGCATCGCGCAATCGGGGCGTCTGAGTGTCGTCTGCTAACTTCATCTTGCTTGTAGCGTCAGAGCAATCGGCCACTGTATAGATAACTGGAAACTTCAATCCACAAAAAAAATGTCTCTGAGTGAGTGGCTATTTGTTCATTGGCTTGAATGCAATGCAATTGGGTCATCACATTGCAACTCGCCAGCGTGCTTCAAGCAGATTCATTCAAAATACGACGCTCGTTTTATCAGCAGCTGCCACTAAAACCAAAGGAACGCTTGTACACAATGAATATCAGAAATAGAGAACTTTAGGTTAGCTTGGCCACTACAACCTCGATTTACCTTACGGTGGCAAACATCTTTGGTTTTTTTTATCAGGCATGTTCATACAATAATCGAGGTTTCGATGTTCAAAGCGAGACACCATTAGCAGACGACGCGCGACATAGCAGAAAACGAGCAGACAGTCGGATTACGTGATGCGCGCGCTGAAAGCAAATTCTGGCTCTACACGCCCAGTGCATGCGTCATGCTTTCCGCTGCCCATGGTAGGTTGCTCTGTTAGTACCGGCGTCCACGCTGTCCGAGTTCACCATAACCGAGCTCTCCAATGTACAAAACTAATGTGCACCCTTTACTTGAATATATTGCTGCATGGGTTCCGGACACCAAGATACTCATTAACAAACCACGAGCTATTTAAACCGTGATGAACTGCTCTTGCGCTCCTTCCGTCGACAAAAAATACTTGTGTTTCCGCATTAAAAAGGCACTGTCATGGCACTGCTCACAAAGTCGCCGCACATTATGTCAGCGACTATTCATGGCAGCAGCAAAACCGGCAGCATGTCCAGCAACCCTTTTTGCTTCGTTCTACAGGTTCTGCTTTCGACACGGCTCGTGGTATCGGCGATCCATCCTGGGGTGGCTTGTTCGAGCCACTTCGGCATGCCAGACGGGACCGTATCTACAATCACCGGAGGTTTCAAATTTCTGGATTCTTCGCGACACTGTTGGGCTGCGCCTGCGCCGACATGGGTGACCACTTCGGTGACATCCCATCACGTGACGGAGCAAGGCCCTATAAAGGACGTTCGAACACCGGGAATCGTCAGTGGGCATGGCAGCAGCAAAACCGGCAGCATGTCCAGCAACCCTTTTTGCTTCGTTCTACAGGTTAGTTGCTATCGGTATACGAAGTGTTACCGGAGTGATAACCGTTTTCTGATTCTGCTGCCATGCCCCCTTTGTGCTAAGTGCATGTGTATTTTTGTTGCAAAGCTTTTGTTGCTGGGAGGTGATGTTGAGCTTAATCCCGGGCCCACTAAACCCGACCACAGCCAGACTTCCAATGACATGTATACCCTGTTGAAAGCACTAGGCGCGAAGATTGATAAAAACCATGCCGAAGTATTGTCGCAGCTTTCTGATGTAAAGGCAATTCAGCTAAGTCTCGAGAAACAAATGTCAGATGTGAATACAAGGCTGTTAGCTGTTGAAGATAAATTAGCAGCAATCGAAGGCCAAAGTGACTTTGACTTAACCCACACAGTAACTGACGCTGTACGCACCGAAACTGCTTCCCTCGCTCGCCGTCTTGATGAGTTTGAAGACAGATCCCGGCGTGAGAACTTGTTATTTCATGGACTTCCTGATGACCCGAATGAGACATGGGAGGATTCTGAGAAAAAAGTGCGAGAGCTGTTGCGATCCACTTTAAAACTGCAGCTTTCTGATGAGGCTATTTCACGAGCGCATCGGCTGGGAAAATTTTCTTCTGATAAGTGCCGTCCATTGATTGTAAGATTTTCCAGCTTTAAAACTAAAGAAGCTATTTTATCTGGCCGAAAAGAGCTTAAAAAGGGTGATGTTGGTTCAAGCGAAGACTTCTGTGTTGCCACACGTGCATCGCGGAGAAAGCTCATCGAGTTCGGTAAGGCCAGTGGCGAGCAGTACTCGGTTAGGTACAACAAATTGTTCATTAATAAAAAATGCTACGTGTATGTTCCTTCAGCCGACTGCGTCTCTGAAATTGATTCCCAGAACGACACCCCGGCTCAGGACAGTGAAACTAATGCTTCCGCATCAAAGGACGCGCCTTCCCCATAGCTAGGCCCAAATCGCCTCCTATTTTCTGCGACTGATGTTAACTTTCTTTTTACTAATATCCGCAGCGTTATGAGTAAGCGGGATGACCTGTCATCTTTCGTCGACTCTTGCGGTGCTGATATTATAGTCCTTACTGAAACCTGGTTATCAGCCAAAATTCCAAACAACGAAGTGTTTAACACGGAAAAGAATTTCAATTTGTTTCGAGCTGATCGTTGTGAAAGATCAGGAGGAGGCGTACTAATTGCGGTTGCTGACAGCATTTCGTCTTTTCATGTACCCTTACAATCTTGCCTTGAATTTGTTTGTGTGTGCATCCGAATTAGCTACCGCGACTTCGTACTGTGTGCATGCTATCGGCCCCCCACTGCTCCTTTGACATTTTGCGCTGACCTTCACGATGCACTAAATAGTGTTATCCTGCGTTTCACACATGCTCCTATAATTCTGCTAGGCGACTTCAATTTTCCTAAAATTACATGGCCCGTTTCTGATCTTGCCACTCCTGGTTTAACTAATGAAGCGGTGAGTTTTATTAATTTATGCTCAGATTTTGGTCTCACCCAAATTATAAATGAACCTACAAGGATTTCTGATACAAGCGCTAACACACTGGACCTTATTCTAACTACGTGTCCCGATCTTATTCATTCCTTATTATTCTTGCCTGGCTTAAGCGATCACCTATTGATCAACTTTTCCCTCAAAGGTGTAATTCCTCATCCTCCGACAAAATCTAAACATATTCGAGACTACGTAAGGCTGATTTTTCATCTATTAACCATGAACTTGGAAGTTTTTTGGACAGTTACATGCCTAACTTTTTCGAACGGTCCGTTGAAAGCAACTGGTCACTTTTCAAGTCTAAAATAGAGTACCTTAATAATGCGTATATTCCGCTGCGCGTAATTGCCTGTAAGCATCGATCCGCTTGGTTCAACGTATCGCTGAAACGCTTATCTAACAAAAAAAAGCGGCTGTTTCGTAAAGCTAAAAGAAATGATAGCTTTGATTGTTGGTCCGCGTACCGCGCGTGCGCAGCCATTTATAAAAATGCGCTTAAGGATGCCAAACGTGTTTTTTTTTCATGATACCCTTCCTACGCTCCTTGTTGACAATCCTAAGAAATTTTGGAACATTGTTGGTAACAAATCAGTGAATACTGTTTCACTAACAGATTGTGATGTTGCCGCAATCCCACCGTCTCAGTGTTCTGTTGTGTTAAACTCGGTATTTTCAAAATCATTTTCGCACTCCCCTGTTGTTGAAATGCCACATTTTGTTCAAGCTGAGTTTCCTACTATGGATGCTGTACTCTTTGATTTGGATGGTGTGGTGAAATTGATTAGAAACTTAAAAATGTCGTCGTCATCAGGTGTAGACGGTATCAACGCAAAGTTTTTAAAAAATACTGAGATGTACTCGGCTGTGATATTATGCAATCTATTTCATCAATGCTATATTTCGGGCTTATTACCTAACGATTGGAAGATCGGTAAAATTGTGCCATTATTTAAATCTGGTGATCCATTTTCCCCCCTTTAATTACAGGCCAATATCAATTACGAGTGTTTCTTGTAAGATTTTTGAGCATATAATATATTCTAATTTGTTAAATTTCTGGAAGATAACTCATTTTTTACCCCTAAGCAACATGGATTCCGTAAAACATTTTCTTGTGAGACTCAACTTATTTGTTTCGTACATGACATTGCCACTGCTCTTGATAACGGACATTGCATTGATAGTGTTTTTATTGATTTTTCAAAGGCTTTTGATTTAGTTACTCATCAATTACTTTGCATGAAGTTAAGCAAACTAAATGTTGATCCACACATTCTTTCTTTGATTGAAAATTTTTTATCTAATAGAACTCAGTTTGTATCTGCCAATGAATTTGATTCACCACTCTCTTTAGTGACATCAGGGGTACCACAGGGTTCCGTGCTGGGTCCTTTGCTTTTCTTGATTTATGTTAATGACTTGTCTTCAGTAGTTACTTCAAACATTAGGTTGTTCGCAGATGATTGCGTTATTTATAGAACTATCACTGCAGATTCTGACACTTCCATACTTCAGAGTGACCTCCATAACATTACTGCATGGTGTAACACATGGAAAATGCGTTAAAATACTAACAAATGCAAATCAATCAGATTTTCACGTAAGCCTGATACCTCCAATATTTACGACTACTATATCCAGGGCTCTAAACTAGAACTTGTTGCTTCATACAAATATTTAGGAATTCATATTACCAACAACCTTTCTTGGCAACCTCATGTAAATTTTGTTATTAATAATGCGAACCGTATGCTTGGGTACTTACGACGAAATTTCTCTATGGCGCCTTCACAGCTTAAACTACTGTTATACAAAACTTTAATTCGGCCTAAACTTGAGTACGCGTGTTCGGTGTGGGATCCTCATTATGATTATTATATTAACTTGTTGGAAATGGTTCAAAATCGTAGTGCACGCTTCATCCTTTCCAACTATGCTCGGACATCTAGTGTTTCTGCTATGAAACGAACTTTAAACCTTCCCAACCTAGCCCTACGCAGAAAAATTGCCCGTTTGTCAGTCTTTCATAAAATTTATTTTTCAAACGCATACCTCAAAACTGAACTTCTTTCTGCGCCATCATATGTATCATCCCGTATTGACCATCGCCATAAGGTATACATTCCCCACTGCAACACTAACTTATTTTTTGCCTCTTTTATTCCCAAAACTGCTAACGAATGGAATCACCTGCCCCCTGCAATAGCTAGTATAATCGATGTACCTTCATTTAAGATTGCCATCGAAAAATACTTTTGTTCCTTATAATTGCATTTATGTTATTGACTCTGTTGTGTATACTACCTTGCATTTTTGTTGTCCACTATTGTTTTTTTATGCTTGTCCCCAATGTTTTGTTTCACTTTTGTTTTTGTTTTCTGGTGATAATGCCAGTGACCACTCCCTTCTGTAACGCCCTCTGGGCTTTGAAGGTATTGAAACAAATAAATAAATAAACCAGATAGCCAACAAAAAAACAGGTATTAACCACGAGGCGTATTTATAACTGCCTGCCTACGTATCAAAAAGCAGGAACAGTAGCAAGAGGATCCGAGAAATGTATTGCCGCACATCGGTTTTTAAGTCATCTTATGTACCACTTACATTTGGCGATTGGATTAAGCTCCCGCATGCTATGTTGACAGTGCCAATTACATAATACGAATCGCACTGCCGTATGCTTCGAGCGTACTAACCACCTCTTTGGTGTAGGGATTCCCGAAAACACATGCGGTCTCCAGCATTGAGCGCATATGAGTGAAATACGGTTGTTCTTATAAGTTGGATGGAGGTTCGCTGAAATTTTATCTCAGAAAGCGAAACAGACGTAGAGCCGTAACTTTTATCTTGTGAACGTGCCCATTGAACCTCCAAAGACTGGTTAATTAAACTCCCAGTTATTTATATTCCCCGGCCGTTCTTGAAGCAGTGTAATTTTCGTTATACGTGTTCAATTGGAATGAATGTTTTATTGTAAAGGTAACGTTAACACACTTTTTATCAGTCAACGACTTTTCTAAATCAGCACACCAGGATGTTATAAAATTCGAATCATGCTGCAGGTATTCGGAGTCACATTCATTTGCTATAGTCCTGTAAACTACACAGTACTTCGCGAACATTTTGAACAAAGATTTGAGGCCAATAGTTATAAAATTTATGAATAACAGATACAAAAGAAGGCCCCAAAACTGGGTCTTGAGGAATACCTGACCATTGAGATCGACCGACTGCTGTCTTAGAGAGATATACACTGCTATCCATACAATAACCGATTTATTCAGTTTATAGCCCGCAATGCACTAACAAGAAGGTAATAGGGGACATAGTCAAATGCTTTTTTTCGGTACAAGAGAATACAGTGAACTACTTTAAGCTTATCTATTGCTAGAGCCCAATCGTGCGTGAGCTCAACAAGCAGCGTTGCGCAACAAGAACCTCATAAAATCTGTGTTTGCTAAGGAGGTGGCGATTATATTTAAGCAAATGAGTAGCATCCCAAGTGTAGCTAAGCTCACCTTCAAACACCGCAACTAAATTAACATCCAGGCTTTTTCATTCACAAGGCTGCGCTGTTATGGCAAATTTAAAATAACACTTGTGTCTTAATAGCAGTCATAAAATCCTATAAAGTAGCATAGTCTAGGACACGAAGTTGTGCCTACAAATGCAAGAGCTTAGCCTCTTCTACATTTATCACCAATAAAATAGTGCAGCATTGTTTTTCGCAGTATTATAGGAAGCAAAATAGCCGCTAACTTTCGCTTTTGCGCGCGCTTGCTTTTCTTTGGTGGGGAGTCCTTGACATGGCCCCGGCTGCGCTCCCTCGTGGTAGCCGCTTGCTCCATGCCCTTTAAGGCCATTTATTTTGGTGAACCACCACCATCCCGGCACGGAAATCTCTGCCGGGTCGGTGTCTCCAATGGTCTTCATTTCTTGAGGGGGCTAACAGACTCGAGCTGATGCGTCGACAAAGCTAGCGGTCGACACGTGGTAGCGGCTTTGACTGGCGAGGCTTAGCTCACCCGTCGGTGTGGCACAGTCTTCTTGTGGCAATAAATGTATTCTGATGGCCTGAAATGTTCCCTGTTAATGTCTACTAAGTCCTTACACCTTGCCCATTCACCTAGAGCACTCATTACTGTTTGACGAACGAAGTTTATTGATTTAAAACGTAGAGACACGGAGCGAAGGCTCGGCTCCCTAACGACTCTTTCTTCACCCAGGAAAAGACCGGTCCTACACCGGGGTGGTCACCTTCCAAACACGTCCGTGCATGAATTATCGGCGCCCAGGCGGGTGCCGTTGTTCGGCTGTACGCCGCGTACTGAAATAATTCCGTATAACCTGAGAGCTTACGTAGGCTGGTCTCCTCTTGCACACCAGTTGGCCAAAATTCTGCGGCCGTTCGCTTGCCGTAATTCAGCCGAGGACTGGTAACCGAATGAAAAACGTATATTCTGGGGCCGTACATCGGACGGTCTCCTTTATAACATCGGTTGCCCGAAAGAAACAAATATTCTGCCGCCGGACGCGCGGTTCACCGTTTAAAGAGTGAATGCGTGGCATCCGCGTACCGGCCGGTCTCCTTTCCAACATTAACTGCCACAAGAATACGGATATTGTGTGGCCGGTCACTTGCTGTGGTTCGGCTGAACACCACTTCCCGCAGGAAAAACGGATGCCATAAAGCTGTACTTCGGCCTTTCTATTTCACAACATTGGCAGCCGAAAGTGAACTGAATATCTGGCAGCCGGGTAGCTGCCGTTGTGTGTCTGAACGCGGGTGACCGGAGAAATACCGAATCACTGGTTGCCGAATGTTGGCCGTTTATTGCATGATAAGTGGCTGGCAGAATATTCGTGCTGGCCGGACATTGCAGAAAGCGGCCATAGACGGACCAGTCTTGGGACGCACTTTCTGTGCCGCCTTGGTAGGGCCTACACTAAGTAGTGACAAGTCTGGTATACTTCAAGAGGCTGTAGAAATGAAGGGAGCATTTGCTGTTGTCCGGGGGGACTAAATAGAACTAATTGTAATGGCAGAAACTGTGTCAGGGCACCAGAACGCCACTGCGAAACTTCGAGGACCTACCAGCACTTACGGTATGTGGCGAGGGAAGATAAAATATTCTCCAATGCTGTGCTTACTTCAGTTGTTTGTGAGTTGTGTTGCTGAGTGGTAGTGTTTTTACACGTGTCCGTGTCCTAATTTGTAGCAAGACCAACGAGATACCTTCTCTCGCCACTAATGTGATAGCCCTCACACCCAACGAAGGTTGCGAAGCTGTTTTGCCACTGCTTATCCCGGAAACTACCCGACGTCTCACACCGGCCTTTTCAAGTTATGTGTAGCGACGTTTGCTCAAAGTACACAATTATCATACTGCTGTAAAGTTTTATATGTCGGACAGATAAAACGTTAAAAAATGTAATTGATCTTCAAAGCCTTGTGGGAACAGGAAAATTTCCTTACTCTTAGATTTTAGCCAGGACATAGCATATCAGGTTTCTCAAATTATTGTTTGAGGCGTTTTGGGACGAAGCGCCTGGCGGGCTCTAGCTGTCAGCGTCTCCTGTCGTCTCATGTAGTCACGGTACTAAAACACCGGACAACTCATTTTCCAACACCTCGAGCTAGGACGTGACGCGAACTAAACGAACACTTCTTGACACTCATTTTTGAACGCCTCGCGCCAGAAGGCATGCTGTGGCGTGTGACACAAAAACATCTTACGGCCAGTCTGTTTCCTATTTTTTGCTAAAAATACGGTTCAACGCAAGAGGGATGGCACCAAAGCAGCAAACGCGTCATTTCTCTTCCCACCGGTGCTTGTCCGGCACACAATTGGCGTGCGCTACGTGGGAAATGAGAGACTTACAATCTTTGAGTACACTTGTACACTGCATGCTTCGCTCCTCCTCAGGTTTCACGTTAGTGGAGATGGCCCAGGAGTTTTTAGTACACCTTCTCTGTCATGCGTCATTTTTCAATAAATCTTGGCTTGTTTTCTTTCTGTGAAATGGCGGGCTCGGAAACATTAGAGCGTGCGGCTGTGGTTAAGTGTTCTTGATGCGATAAATATATTTTGCCGTGTGTCATTATTGATATCCTATTAAGTAGCATTCTCGGCTTTCCTAAGTAATTGATTAAATGGGAGAACTTGTTTTTGAATGTGGCTTCAGTTTTGGGCACCATGTCACTCCCAACTTTCAGACAAATCGCTTTGAATTTCTTAAAAGGCAAACCCATGCTTGCTTTGTCCTTGGCCCCATCTCCTAAGCAATGGCGTGTTTTACTCGGGACACACTTTTTCCATCACCTACATGTTCGGAAATCGAGCTTGTAGTACGAATCCAACTGGTGCCCGCTTTTCTACCGTTCTCTTTCTTTGGGCTTTTGTTGTGTTGCAGGAAGTAATAGGTATATGTGGTGCACTCTGGTTGACCGCCAGCTCACACTACACCTGAGGGTGCCGCCGCCGACAGTACCGGTGGTTGAGGCCAGATACCGGAACCATACGTACAACTTTCCAGAGCGCTGCAACTCAGTAGTAAACACGAACTTTGTACCATTGTGAGAAGCGCATCCCTTCTGCTCTGTCGGTGTGCAGCGCGCTGTCAGTACTAGGACTAGAAACAAAAAAAAATGCCAGGAGAAAACATTTTATAGACAGGTGCAAATATCTCACCCCCATGTTTGTGAAAGTCATGTAGTCTGAGTGTTGAGGCTACCCACGTTCCCAACCAACGTGAACCTTATTCTACCTGAATCTTCGTATATCTGTTAACATTGTAGGCTATGTAGCCTTAAAAAAAACGCGGAGCAAGCATTGGATAATATATCTGGCCACTAATTTGATACCCCTCACACCAAACGAAGGTTGCGAAGCCGTTTTGCAGCTCCTGATCCTGGCAACCACCCAAGATGAGACACCGGCTCTTCGCTCATTTGCAAATTTTCTTTCTGCATTATTAAGTTCGTAGTTAATCGTGCAAAACAAATTAATAGCAAATAGAAAACAAATTCGAGATCACTGATGCTATGCCAACATTAGGTTTCCTCAGCCTGACGACTGTGTGGACGTCTATTACAGCTGGTGTTTTGTTAAGGTAACGCTTCAACAGCACTGTTGTGAAACATGGGCTCGGAGAGAACACTGTGCGAGGACGTGTGCTGAGACAGTAAAGCTTTTGAACGAAGGGTGGTTGAGAGGCAAAATATCTACTGGCATGGAATTATCTACTGGAATACTGCATGGTTCATAGTCACAAAGCCATAAGGTGCCTGCCATGACACTTGAGCCTTCTTTGGTATTTCTATATTTTTTTCTTCATAATTTTTGAGGTTGATGTGTGGTCAGTAATAATGTATTCCTAGGATTACTTCGAAGAACGACCACCTCATCGTTCTCCACGAAGCCCTATTCTACTTCATGTCGAATAACCCCACTTCCACGCTCCAAACTCCGCATCCTAATCTATGTTTTTCAAACCCATTCACAATTTTTTATAGTCTGGGTCATCGCAGCCTACAGTTCAACAAAGTTTCATAAAATCTTTGCAATACAAACATCAAATGTCCAAGTACGAGTTTTCTGCACACGACATCGCAAGTCAGACGTTCAAGGAACCATGGAGATCACGTGTCCACTTACGGAGTTCAACTACAGCATCCGATGTGTCCCCCTACTGCACGTGTCGGAACACTCCCGGCTGATCTGCCATGAAGTCTCGTTCACTCAGTCAGACTTTGTTAATGCAACTCATGCAAGAACTTCTAAACCGACTGACACCTCCAGTGCAAGTAATTTACTTTCGGACAGTTACCTCAACAGATGTACTCCTTCTGAGCAACTTTTGCATCAGCACCTGCACTGAGATATAAAGAATTTGAAAATGATTTTGCTCACAGAATACCCCCAGGTATCTTCAACTATCACACTATCACACCACCTGATCCACCTCACATTTTACGCCCAGGTTATTTTATTATTAAATTCACTCCCCTAAACCACGACACCACAACCAGTATTTATCCGACAAAGCTATATAACGACGTCGCCTTCTACCTTATATTTTATTCTCAGCAGAAAACTCGGTCTTGTACGGGTCGTTTAAACAGTCGACATTCCAAACCGAACCCGAATTTTATTTTTCTACCGATCAATTAAAACTCATCACAACCTCAATATGACCTGTACAAGTAATGAGCTATCCTTGCCTTCCAACCCTCTCTCCGATCGCCAATGGGATTTTTTGTTTGACCTTAAGAAACAACTGCTTCTCCGTTTGTTCACCACCAATGTTGGGTGTGCAAGGCAACCACGTTCATATTTGTAGACAACAGTCCACGCAGAGAGACGGACGAACAATATAAGAATAGGGCAAGCACCTTTTTCTTAGGCTTGTTTTGTTTGCTCGTCACCGTAGTTTCGTTTGCTCGGAAGTGTGGATAAGGGTTGAGAAAAAACAACGCAAGTGCTTCTAAGGCGAAGAAACGTATTACCGAAATAAAGCCACAGAATGTGCGCACAGTGTCTTTCATCAGCGCTTTTTGTTCGGCCGCTGTATTCCTTTGGTGCGCTTGGCTTGTTGTTTCATGGTGTACAACAATGCCAACAAATGCCAAGACAAAAAAGGGGTGCACAAAATGAAGACAGAAAAAAAGAGGAGTCTTCATTTTCTTTGTACGGTTAATTTTTGCACATCTCTAGAGCCCTGTTCTTTGTGCAAACTCAATCAGTACAGTAAAATTATCGTGCAAGCAGACGCACGCACCTTCTCACATTGTGTGAAAGAAGTAGCCTAATCACCCATGTCTTCTTGATTTCATCGTAAAACAGAATGTTTTCACGCTTGTCCCATTACCTTTTCTTATCATCATTTTGGCGTATTCGTCTGTCAATGATCTCTGAGAAAATAAACGCTGAAATAAGAAGACAAAGGAGAGAGAAAGGCAAAGGCCACTAGAATAGGGCAGGACCGTCGTTCAGGTATCTTACTCGGCTCGTTCGTCTTCTTTTTGGATATCTGTACATGTTAGACATGTTTTGTTTGAAATAATTAGGTATATTATGGTACAATGTTCGGGAAAAACTCCTCTGGCGAGGTTATTAATCGGTGCAACAAACAGACACTCGCCGAAAATAAGTACAGCAGGAAAAAACAACTGCGGTATCAAGGCCGGTACTGGTTTCTTGTTCGCTAATAGAACGGTGATTGGCAAAAGTGATAGGATTGCACAGAGCGGGTTTTAAAAGCCCTTAAACCATACTTTGTTGTACACTTCCTTCGTCTTCGTCTGCGTTCACGCTGGTTTTATCCAAGAATACTTTGTCCGCCTTAGTGCATGCAGGATGGTGTCACAGCGACTCACAGGAAATGCTCCAAGGATATACTGAAGGGATATTGATTGGCCTGCTGGGCCAGCGGTACAGCGCTGGTGATCAACTGCTTTGAACCTAAGAATTAGTGAACAGGGGTGAGTGGATTCTTGTTTCGTGCATATGGTTGGACAGAGACAGTGGGATCGTGAGGGTGCGGTGATAGAATGTGGTGTTGAAATATAGGAGTGTCATAGAGGCTTACAAATATTTGTTTCTGCTTCCGAGATGCGGTAGCTGCATCTACTTTATTTCGCTAAAAATTAAAATGCAAGCAGCTCAAAGCTGGAACAAGAGGAAACTACACGACAATAAACGAGAGGACAAGCGTAGATTTTTCTTGCCTGTTTTTCTTTACCGGTCACAACAAGTTTGCATGTTACACACGATGGTCCATGAGCAATGATGTGTACGTTTCGGAGAACGTAGTTACTGTTGAACGTAGAGGCGATCCTGGCAGGCTCACCACTTTTGTAAGTAATGTTGGGCCGGACCAAATAGAGACTCACGAATCCAAACTACGTTCTCGGAAACGCAAACAAACATATGTATTAACTAGAGAATGTACAAGGCGGGAGTGGCGCTGAAATACACTAAAAACCAGACACGAAAACACTCAGGTGCGGATTATATTGGACAAAGTGGTAAATGAAGAGAAACGCTCACTGGTGATGATCTCGTTGACGCGACGGTGTGGAGGCGATGCACTATTTTGCAGTCTATGGGAAAGGAGTGTCTCGCGACTAAGCAGGTCGCTGCAGTCGTTGAACCGGTTCCGCGCTAGCCACGAACGTGATGGTGGACGATACTTGCGGCAGGCCTGAATAGGTCAGGCGTGGTCCGCAGCGAGGCCTCGTTTCCCGAACTCCACGTCACCAGAACCCACCCCGATCACTCCAATGGCCACAACAGCTTCTTGTCGTCACGTTGTTGCCCGTCGTCTCGTTGACAGCCGGGCTGGTTGCTCGAGCGGGAGAGCTGTTTACAGTTCTCGGGCCTACACCAAGAGGGTGGCCGTCTTGCTGCCTCAAACACCGAACAGCTTCTCCCCCCTTCTCTTTTTCTTCCTCGTGGGTCACACCCATAGTACTAAAAAAACTGGCCGATCTGGAATCGCGGCAGACACACCTCATCACAGTGTGGTATGTTCGTCTGGGTTTGTAGTGATGCGCGGGCATTTGCGCATTACATGTGTAACTTTAGCCCACCCTTAACAAAGGACACCTTTTCCTTAATATAGGTCTCGTTGGATCTTATACTACAGGACCACGTTTCATAAGCTACGATGCAAGGTGCTGCAAAGGGGAAGGCTGCATGCAGAAAACACCAAGGCGTACGTTTTTACTTAGCTTGCTTTTTTATCTTTTTACCATAGTTTTGCATGTTGGGCACTAAAGATATTTCGGGGTTCCAACTCTTAAAATGAACACACATAAAAACCTCGGAATGGCAGTACGTGCGCTCGTTTTTGTCCTCCCCGAATTATGTTTACAAGCCGTCACATATTTTTATGTAAGTTACTTGGTTATTGCTTCGACGAATGACACGCAAGCATGCATGAAAATAGGCCAAAAAATACCAAGATAACTGGCTCATGTCTTCTGTGCTAGAGTTCTTATCTTCTTACAATAGGTTTAAATAATTCAGTTTTGATTATGCTTCGCAAAACCAAAGTCGTAATGTGTACGAAGAAAAAGAATAAAAACGGCAGGCTTGTGGTTGGTTCGCGTAACTTAGATGCTTTAAAATATGCCCCGGTGACTTAACGTGGCACATTTAAGCGTACGTTACGCAACCTCTGAAACGAGCGAGAGTATAGGATCACCATTCGAATAAACCTCCCACAACACGCCACCCCCCGACACACAGAACACATCCTCCGCTTCGCTGGACACCCTTTCAAAAATCTCTATAAAAAGATCTCTATAAAATTGTATAGAGATTTTTACAAATATCCATTCAAAAAGATCTCTATAGAATTTCAAAAAAGACTTCCCCATAAAAACACACTCTCCTCATCTCTATAAGATCAGACGTCATTCCAGTCACTCCACTCATATCTACAAAATCTCTATAGAATTTCAAAAGAGACCTCTCAATACAAACTCACTCTACTCACATCTACAAAACTGTACAGGATTTCAAAAAAGACCTCCGTATAAAAAATCACTCTACTCAGGCTCGATAACTATTCTTTACACACTTTAGCGATCTCGTTCAATAGAAGTACTAGGGATTCTACTCTATAAAAGCGGTTTTAAATTTTTGTAGGGTCTTCACTATAGCAACGAATTCAATTTAAGCTCACAGTAAATTCTATGGAAGTTTTAACGTGATGACTCAAGAAAGTTTCTGTTGGCTCACTTTGAAGTTTTTCATCTTAGTTTTTTCGATGGAGGTGCTGCACGGAGAATTTAAATGTTCGTTACTTATGCAGTTTAAAGAATGCATATATCGCTATCATCAAATTTGGAATCTTTAAAAAATATTATAATTTGCTTGAATAGTTTGTGGAGGTCACTCCCAGCAATTTTGTCAGCTAGCGCTAGCGGGGCCGGAGGTGCATGCATGCGGAAAATCAATTTTAATTGCCCGCCCCCCCCCCCATGAGAGCCCGCAGATTGCTATGGCATTAGCGAAAAAAGGCGATAGATATTCCCTGCTGGTTGTGCACGAGTGATGTCAGATATAAAATGCACTAAAGTGGCTATGCTTGTTGGTTGAACACGATGGAACGGCTCTGTAGTCCCCCATCACGTCAGATCTAGCCACCCCGTTCCAGAACGGGAAGCACTCTCCGGCGCTGTTGTAGTCAGTGGACTCGTTTTGCCAGGCCATTCTTGTCACATATATGGCATCGTCAAATTTTGCAAAGTGACAAAAATGAACGCTATATATACAGGCTTTCAAAACCAATTGAAGACTGACATCATGAACAAAAATGGAACTCTAATGTGTTCCAGTTAAAACTTAAATCCGGTCAATAACGCCTAATTACACTTAATTAAAAATTACTTTTAGAAATTTTTTCTGGGCGGGTTGCCGCCGAAAGCATGGAGACCACGTGCAATCAAAGCAGACGATACAAAAAACACGCTTGGTTGTGGTTTTTTGTCACGCAATACATTTCGGTTTAGCTCAGAATGTCCATTTGCGCTGCTGGCGGCCGAAACTGGTTGAAATCACTGCATTGTAATTATTTCTATGCAGGCTACTGGCCGCTTTTCATAATTATAGCGGCTGAAGAGCTATTGTTTGCAGCATGAAAACCAAAAAGCATAAATTTAGTGTGAGTACTTCTAAGAGCCTGCATCTTCTCTAAATTAATCTGTTGCCCTATATATGCACTGCACGCAGCACGGTGCATCATGACCAAGGAGTAATTGGCACGTGCACAAAAGTCATATTGTTGGTATTCCACACCATACTTGGCAAGGGATGGTAGACCATGTTATGTGAAACGCCACTCCAATGCGTGCATCGAGGTTGAACTCGATCTGTATAGGACATGTACCTTGATCCAAAACCAAAACCAAATGAGATTTTGATAAAGTGGGCTCCCTTCACTCGACAGAAGGATCTAATTTGCTAACATAAGCATGTGTCCTAAAGCAGAATGCAAAGATTTTGTTAATTAGTAAATTAAAAAATTATTTACCACAATAAAAAGAACACTTCACATTCCTGCGGCACAGGCAAGTATGAAACACGTGAACTTTGTGCAAATTCTTTATACGTGTAGTAAGAATGAGTAAAACTCTAGTGATGACTGTTTTGTTAGACATTTATATATTGATTATAACCAATTTTAAGCGATACTAGATTCACCTCGTAACAAAAAATTTTTTCCACCTCCCGGCGAGGGAGGTGGGAGGTGGGTGGGCGAGGGAACCCTGTGTAGATGCGACGCATCGTGGGGTTCACTTGGTGTTTCCGTTGTATTGATTCCGAAATCACGTGAAACGTGTCGGGAACGCGTATGAATATTATGTTTTATGATTATTATTATGTTGTTTTGGCCAATCTGGCCAGTCTCTCTGAGTGGTATGCTTGGGGCTTCGCTGTCGCAACGACCTTTACTCCATCATTGTTGCTGTAAGTGGGAGCTTCTTTTCTTTTATTGCAAGTGTTAAACATTGCCTCATCATGCGTTGTATCAGTAGCATCTTGGCGTAGTTTGAATGAGTCAAGGATATCAGGCGTGTTCGTAGCATTTGATTCTGTCTCGGTTTTGTGGCACAGTAGGAAGAGCACCATGTACCTCGCCTTCCGCCCACAGGCTCGTGGGATCGAAACCGGGCGCCGCTAACTATTATTTTTTTATATTGTAGAGGGAGGGGTGTGGACGGACAACGCCGTATGAAGGGACAAGGCGAGTGAATGAGATGCAGTCGCATCTAAAACAACACAGATAACCAAGAGTGCCAGGCAGTGGAGGGCCCATATAGGAAGATGTGGGCTTGGGTTTGGTATAGGTAGTTAGAAACAGGAAGAAAGGTGCAAACAAAACTGTCAATGAATGTTGAAGTGCAAGTATTGCACATGCAGTTTTGTGGCTTTGATGGTGCCACTTCTTTTTTTCTGAATGGTGCAAGTCTTGTTAAAAAACCTCAACACAACGCAGTTTGCAACGTAAAAGCCTTGTTCCAATACTAATTTTCAATATATACCTCCAACTGATGATGGAGTTATTTTGAACTTATGCAGGTAGTCTGTCTTTGAAATTGTCAGAAAACCGTTCTTGAGATAAGTCGGCTGAAATACACAGACAAAACGGTCGCCTCAACTTTTGCATTGGCTTAGTTTTAGTTATTCAGGTTCAGCTGTAATGTGCTGCAGTGTGTACAAGTGTGTGTGTGCATGCTTTTGAAAGGACCCTGAAGATAAAATACAAGTTTTGTTCAATCGAAAGGCTTCTGTGTCCCAATAAAAAGATAACACTTTTAACTTAAAAATTAAACAATGTATAGATACTAAGCAAAACAAAGGAAGCAACAGCGACTAGCCAGCCCCTCTATCTTTAGTTCCTTATGACAACCAGAATGTGTTGGTGTGATTGGTGGTGGCCGACGGAAGCCACCGCCAACAGACATTACTGTGCAGTTGTAGTGCACAGGCGCCTAGTTTTGCCTGATCGTATTACTTGATTGCTAACATAAATTTAACACACTAATAACTCTCTTTTAGGTATAATTTACCTATTACGTCATTGCTAATGTGGTGTATGACAAAATTGTAAGTTTTTTGCAATATTTAGTATTTTTTGTGTTTAAAAAAAGTCTTCACAGCTGAAAAGAAGTTTAGTGAGCTTCAAAAAAAATTATTTCTTTCAAATTAAGCAAGTTTGTACTCCTCTTCATGTCTTTAATAGCAACAGGGAAGTAGCACTACCTGGCACCTATTTCTGTAAAAAACATATAAACTTTATTGCACAGACAAATAATAGACAAAAAAAGACTTTCTTTATTTTCGACCACCACAACAATCAACAGACGGCTACAGGCAGCAGCAAAACATAGCACAAAGAATAGGATGGCGTTACCAGAGAAACAACAAAAAACTGATCAATGAACATTTCTTGTTGACCATAAAAACAAAACTCTCCGTGTTTCGAGATTTTGGTTATTGTTAAAGATCACCTGATGGTCTGAATTGATGTGGAACAATTCACTATGGCATAACTCAAAGGCCACGTGTTGCTCCGGCTCGCAAAACCTAAGAAAAATCAAACACCTGATCTGGGACTGCTCCTAGGTTGGTGTCATTTGTAGCAACAATTCATTCACCTCCTTGAGATTCTCCGAATCCTGAAATCTACGCACCTTTGAGATTCCAGCCAAACCAGCAATGTATACTTTACAAAACCTGAACACACAGCATGCATGTAGTCCACTACGAATCCGGAACGAAAGCTGAAGTAACTAAGCAAGGTTAGGACACCGAGACCTCTGATGCCACAGCTGGACCTTTTCTTTTTAGTCGAGGCTTCGTTGGCGTGCTTCACGAAAGAGTCATCGGTCCGTCTCTTTTGGACAGGTACTTTAGCATTGTATGCACGACAGTGCTCTTTCCTTTTGTAACAATCTCACCACGCTGCTCCCACCGTGCACAGCCACGCTCGCCATTAAACTGCCATGGCCATCATATCTCGCCTTGCAATAGTGTCGACAGTGCCTGGGCAAGAAAAAACCTTAGATGTTGTCTCTGCCCCAAACCTGTCTTTCCAGCGGACCCCTTTGGTGGAAAGTAATTTCATTTCTTGCACAAAACGCAGGAGGAAGCAACTCATTATCGGTTTTTTGGTGCCAAACCAGAGGCCAGCCAGGAGGACGCTTTGTGTACGTTTTTTGTAGGCCAGCTCATTTATCTGAAAAAGTAACGAACATATTCCAAAGCCTGAACTTTCAGACAGTGGCACACCATCTGTTATAAATGTGACTGTAAGGTCCCGTGGCTGTAGTTGAAAATTGTGAGCCGCTGCAGTCGGTGTGATGTCACCGACATCATATGAAGGAGCAACTTTGTTTGGCACAGTGCCGCGTACCTTCAGAACGGTAGGGATCTGCTCCTCCAGGTCAAGCATATAAAAATAAAATGAATTTTTTTCAGTATATTTTACTTGGAGTAGGTTTTTGCAGTCTGAACAAGTAATTACGTCAGTGGCATCATGTAGTTCACCAATGTATGCGTTACACTGACAATAGAAATGGCGTGTCTTCTCACTGCACGCAAACAAATTCTTGTAAAAAGAATAGTTTGTTGAGGGAAAGTGTGTCCCATCGGGAAGCTGAGCCTCCCTCGAGCATTAGGACACTCTCCGTTGCCTCCTTATACATGGAATGCCTAAGGCTGTGTCCCATTTTCAGAAGCACACTCTCAGCTCAAGTTATCTTACAGCCTGGAAACAGTGGCTTATCCTGCACAGAGAAACACAAAAGGCCTAACGATAATTTGCACTGCTAGCAACACAATGAACCTTGATATCACGCATGAAACTTGCTAACTAAGGTATTCTAGCACTCGCAAGCGGCCTGTTCTTAACAAGAAATAACATGGTTCCCCGTGTGACCACTGACTTGTTTGTCTTACACAAAAATTAAATTCTACAAAGATGCGCTCGTTGCAATGAACCTCAAAAGCTCGTGACAGGCTTTTTTTTCTGATGCAAGCCCGCAAAGCCTCAGAGAGAGAGAGAAATAAATAAAAGTTTACTAATAAGGATCTAATACACATGCCACACTTACCCGAAAAATGACATTAAGTGTTTAAGGCCTTAAGATACCGAATGACATAATTTTGGCGAGCCATGCTACACGCAAAAATGCAAAGGCAATAAATTTATTAGGCATGATAGTGATTATGACCAAAAAAGACATTCACTCATATTTTAGAAGCTTTTAACGTAGATAAAAATGTCTTAAAAAAGTTCAAAATATGTTGTGTGAGGAAAACATTATGAGAAATAGTGTTTTCTTGAAAGCGGGTGTGCTGGTTCTAAAAGTGGCTTCAGCTGCGGCCGTCCCGTGCCAGCGGTAGCCAAGTCCGAAAAATTAACACGACGTGTAACATGATGTTTTGCCTTTTGCCGCTGTTTTAGTGAATTTCATCTTCTTCAGAACTTCGCTACCAAGAGTGCAAAAAACTTCATCTTGTTTCAAAGTTCCGCTACGTTTCCGCGTCAACACTCTGGTGCTGAGAGTTTTGTCAGTTTTATTTAGTGCGCATCGCGTTCGAGAGTAGGCAGATTTAAGGCTTTTGTGAAGGCGAATAAGTTTTACGCAACTCTTTAAAGAAAAATGACATTGCGAATGGCTTTAGATTTTTTAGTGTAGCAGGGAATTATGGCAATAAAGTTTAAGGCCTTAGGAACTAATGACAATTTTCGTGTACGTGTGGCATGGGAATAAGCCAAAGCGACGAAGATTTGGAATTCTTGAAGTTGTGCTGGATCATTTTGAGGATCCAGTTTATGGGATTGGTGAGGGCTTCTTGACAAGCCATGAAATTATGGCAGCATGAGGAGCCAGCCAGAGCTCCAACAAAGTGTAGGAAGGAAGAAAGAAGCTAGGGGGGTGAGTTCCTAATAAGAGTGCAGGACCAAAGTATTGGAAGCGCATGAGATTCGATTGACGAGAAAAAAAAGCACGCCAATCACTCTGCAGGTTACAACGAGAAACTTTTCTCTTGGGAAGGCCAAATAGTCCAATGAACCTGGACCTTTGTGGTGATGAACTAGTAACAACTGCCATTCACTGCCATTCTTGAACAATATGTAAACCAGATTTTAAACAGTATCATTTTTCATAGCTCATGATAACGTATGTACTGGTGACATTTTGGAGGTGTACGTTGGTTTCGCAACAGGCAAGGCCTTCGTGAGCTCCCAGTGTGTTTAACTGCAGAGTGCAACTGGCCTACCTCAATACCTACTGGCAGTTAATTAAAGTACACCTCTGCTGTTGTGGTGCTCGTCCTCTACCTGCAGCACGAGGGCCTGTACCATGAGTTTTCAACCACACCTATCTGGGGTCATCGAAATCAATTTTTTGCGCCAAACCTTTTATTACCTTATCTCACCACTGAGTTTACTGTCTCGCCCTCCAGCTCACTTTGTAATAGTAATGACTAAATTTTGGAAATAGCAGGCAAAATGCATACTGTACAATTTATTATTAGAACTTCAAAAATGCCTGCAGTTGTTTTTTTACAATTCATTTCTGGCACTCATCTCTTGCACTCCGTTCAGCATGCCGGTAGTCAGCCCAAGCATACGCAAGGGGTACTTTTATTGGAACATGTAGAAAAAATTGCCAGGTGTTCGTTGCTTGCACTGATTTTATCTGCGTCCTTTATTCTCATGCTGTTTTTTCCAACATAGCTCAATGAACAGCAAATATTCATTGCATTTATCTGTAGATCACCAAATGTATTTCAAAAGATTATTTCTTTCACATTTTACACAGAAGCATTGGCCTCCACTGTTGCGACTTCCAGCACTTGTTTCGGCAGGCAGGCAGCCAGTACACCAATGCTTCAAAGCAGGAAAAGTTTAATTGAGGAATGTATCAGCCCAAGGCACAATTTCAGTTCAGCATGGTTATTAGATGCGAAATCATCTTACGGTCTCGGCATGTCCCACGTCGGCGGCCGCACTCACACTGCGCATGCGCAACTATCCTCCTTACACCCGCAGCTGCGCGATACTACACTATAAAAAAAGAAATAGTTAGCACCGCCATGTTTTGATCCCACGACTCCCTGGCCACAACGGGAGGTACACGGAGCTCTTCCCACTACGCTTCCAATCCGGGACAGGAGGAAGTGCTACGAACGCGTAATATGTCCTTCACTCATTTAAACTACGCCAAGAAGCTACAAATACAGCGAAGGCACGCGAAGCTGAACGTCAACGGAAACTACGAACTGAAAACGTTGTAGGAGGATGTTGAATTTACCGTGGGAAAGCTGTGGCAGGAAGCGCCACGCGCCTTGCAGCTCAACCAGCCCCGTCCGCAGAGAATCTGATGCTGATTGTGGCAGGATGTCCCTGGGGATTGGCAAACCAAAGAATCCATCACGAGATATGTTCGCGTTCAACTATCGTCATCATTTTTCCGTAGGGGAACTGCCGAAAAAGAAGAACGAGAAGACAAAGCTGAGAATAGGAGAGCGTGTACATTGCTCTCAGCCAGTGCACCAATGTAAACAACCTTTACCTCATCAACGCTGACGGAGAGCCCCGATTCTGCGACGGCGACAACATCGACAAGAACATGATGAACGAGTTTCGGCGCCTCGAGAACAACCGTATACTCACCGTAACACAACAGTACCTGCGTGCTTTTGCCACCGGTGTGAACCCGGACGGGGAATTCCCTCTGGCGCTAGCAAAAACCATGAAAACCAGATCACTCAACATAACGGCAACACAATGCAACCACACGGAACCGCCACGATGCTTCACATCCTCATCAGGGCTCCCCACGTGAAGATGGTGTAATTTTTTTGGCAGCAAACGCTCACACGGTACTGTTAAAGAATGGGACGACTGGACATGGCCTAACAAAAAGTAACCATTAAAATATATTTCAAGTTTCGGTGTTTTAAGCACCGAAGTGTCAGCTGGGCTATGCGGGGTGCCATAGTGGAGGGCTCCGGAACAATTTCGAAGACCTGGCGATCTTGAACAAGCGCCAAATTGTTGATACATTAGCGTTTTTGCTTTTTGCGTCCATCTGGAAAGTGGCCTCCACGGCCGGGATTGAACATGCATTCTTGGGATCAACAGCACGACGGCTTAGTCACTTAACCACCACGGCGGATTCGTGCAAGTCTATGTGAGGTTGTGGGTGGGTGTGGAGTCGCGGGACGGGGCTATTGACGCTCAAGCCAAGTGCTGGTAAAGTGCCCGTCATCGGTGCTTTACCAAACAAATGGGGAGCAGTAGCTGCCCCGCCCCCAGTTGGTGTTTCAATTCCATGTATGAGGTTCGGAGGGCAAAGCTTGCTCCTACTCCTAAAGCCCCACATTGGCAAACACAGGTTGGGTTGACAAAGAAGACCTAATTCGTGCAACGTGCGACCTCTCAAATAATGAAATATCTCAAACAAGTGTCACGATCGTGCGGTTCCCTGAACCAAGTCAAGCCAAAATGGCACACCAACACTGCTTCATGTGTCTACGTCACGATCGGCCAAATTGGCCGATCGACCTACAACATGGCATTTAAGTGGGGTCGTCTCCCAAGGGTACACAGGTGCCTGAAACTCTTTTGTAGACCCAAACAACCAAGTGATTCCCTTATTTCAACTCACAGCCGATATTTCCACGATGGTGGTGGAATGGGCCCAAAGAGGACAACCTATGAAGTGGACGGCCAGTAGATCTTGGCCAGTGGGCAGCGAAGTGAACCTGGCAATGCCCAGTGCTCAGACGAAAGGACTTCCCGACGCATTAATGACACTTTGTTAGCGTTTTATTCCAATGGGGAGGCATGGGGGCATCTTCTAGTGCGGGGGGTACCCAAAGTGTTTGGAAGTTATAGGCCGTAATTTTCCAAACCAAAATCCCCAGAAGTAGTCTGGGAACTTTGTAGTCAGCATTGGGTATCCACATTTGGCCCTGCAGTCAACACGTAAATACCCGTGTAAAGTTTATTCGTATTCAACCAGCTTCGAGTGCTTGACCAGCTGTTCTGAGTCGGTAGCTACACTAACAATATTCAACATCGAAATGTGTTTCCACAAATCGGACAATGCCTTAGTTTTTCGCCACCACGGCATATGACAATGGTATGTCAAGGCACGTCGACACTTCGCACTGCAACTGACTTTGTGAGTCTCATTCTCCTTATTTCCTGCATGTTCAGTCCAATCCTTACAAATTACCTATACACTATTTTCTACCCATGGGACAAGCTAACGTAAGAATGAGTCTAAATAACAGACGCAGTTTTTTTCCTCTTATAAGCATTCAGCAACAGCACATAATGCTCTTTGTTCACACTAAATCTGCGCAGAAGATTTACATGCGACAGTTCATGAAATGGAAAGAACAGATAAAAAACACACTGGTTGCATTTGGCTCTGTAGTGTCTATGTACAGAAGTTAGCTCCCAGTCGTAATGCAACCAAAATGTTTAACTTGTTTATTATAGCTGGCGGTGCAGGTGCACGTGTGGCGTAAGCATAGAATGAGCAATAATCTGTCTATAGATATTGCGAGTTCTTTTTCCCACAACCAAATCTCCCTCCTGGAAGAGGGGGAATAAAAGAAATGCAAACGGAGCGCACAGTAGCGGACGCATGCTGCACCATCTGTCTGCAAAGTCAGTAAGCTGTGCGCTTGTGCACTTTTTGAGAACGTCTGAGAGTGTGGCCAACACTTATGGGAAATTCTTGACCAAGAAGCGGCGCCGGTCGTTTCTTTCGAGGCGCATTTCACACTGCGTCGCCACTCAGCAGGATGATAATTGAATGACAGCACGCCGGCTGTAATCAGTCTTCTTTACGCTTCGCTCCCGAATGTAGTAAAAAGCAGGCTGCTCAGTGGTCGCAGCACATAAAACCACGCCACAAAATAAATGACCAACGATTGCTTCTTTATCAAGCATTTCTCGTAACAGTAGGCGACTCTCTGATACACTCTGAAAGAACTACGCATGCGTGCAGTTTACTGGAAGCGCAGCCCGATGGTGCGGCATGCATCGAAGGCTGTGTGCTCCACTGTTGGTGTTTCTTTTATACCTCCTGTACTTGCCACAGTGGAACAAAAACCAAGACACTTGGGTGCTGTGGAGAAAATGTCAAGCTTAATTCCAGCCTCTGGCGGCTGTACCTGTACTGCATGCAAAATATTAAAAATGCTTTGTGGGTGAGATTTGATGTTTATTTAACAACCCCAGACAGTACAGAATATCTTGAAACGCCCTATTACAAAACACATAGCTGAGCAGAATTTCACTATCTCACACCACAAAATTACTGCTAGCAACCCTTGCATTGGTAGATTTTTTATTCAAATACCCTAAAGGCCCTTGCAGGCAATACATAGGGGGGTTACAAAACAGCTCAAAGATCTCAACACAGTTGCTCAAAATAAACAGCAAGCGTAATTTTGAACATCGAGTAGGGGTTAGACAAACACTAACAAAAGGAATACAAGAATGAAAAATCACCCAATACAAAGCACATAGTGAATCTTGTTAAAAGCACAACACTACTTTCCTAAACAAGCATGTTTAAACTGCCTTTCAAATGGTTCACAAACGAGTCGTGATCTTTAATACATGCAATTTGTTGCGGCAGCTTATTCTAATGATAAATGGCAAGAAATAGCGGCGACTGTCGAAGAAGATTTTTGCGTGCAAACATGGGGCGGACTTTGAACGGATGATCGAGTCGAGAAAAAATGAGATTTAGAGGGCTTGATAGGGGATGCTGTAGAGGATGATTGCGTGTGATACAGTCTGTGGAAGTGAGACAGCAGTGCCATCAGTCGTTGTTTTTCTAGAGAGGGTAATTGAAGGAATGCTTTGATAGCTGTGATGCTGGATGTCGTGGAGTAATTTTTAGGGACAAAGCGTGCTGCTTTGTTCTGTAAGCATTCCAGTTTGTTTATTAGGTATGTCTGATTTGGATTCCAAATTAAAGAGGCATATTCCATCTTCAAACGAACTAAGGCTGTGTAAGCTAAAAGTTTGGTCGATTGATTTGCTAAATACAAATGTCGTCTAATGAAGCCAAGAGTTCTACTTGCTTTTGAAATTACATCGTCAATATGATCATTCCATGTAAGGTTAGAGGATAGGTGAACACCTAAATACTTTATTGTAGACACATTTTCTATGCACATGTTGTCCATATAATAAGAGCTGAGTTGAACGTTGCTAGCCCTAGTAAATGACATAACTTTAGTTTTCGAAAGGTTTATTTCCATCTGCCATTGATCGCACCAACGGAAAATTTTGTTTAGATCTGCCTGCAAAATTTTAGTATCTTGAGGGGTAATAATTTGTCTGTAGAGAACGCAATCGTCCGCAAACAATCTAACTGTTGAATATAGGTCGGTACTGATATCATTAATGTAAATAAGGAATAAAATTGGTCCGAGTACGGAACCCTGCGGAACACCAGATTTAACTTGTGCTAAGGCGGAATACTGGTCATTTACGGAAACGAACTGGTAGCGATTGGTTAAAAAACTTGAAACCCAGTAATAATTTTGCTATGTAAGTTGAGCCGACTTAGTTTCATCAGTAGGCGAGTGTGAGGAACTTTATCCAACGCTTTTTTGAAGTCAATAAATATGGCATCAATTTTTACCGAGCCGTGAACAGCTTGGTGAAGGTCTGTAACGAGTTCAAATAATTGTGTTTCACAAGAACGTCCCCGTTGAAATCCATGTTGATTAATAAAGAAAAAATTTTGCTGATCTAAATATTTTATAACTAAAGAACATATTATATGATAAAGTAATTTACTAGGAATGCTAGCCAAGGAAATTGGTCTGTAATTTGAGGGCAGTGATCGGTCACCTGATTTGTATATAGGAGTGATGCGAACAATCTTCCAGTCGTCCGGTACGATTCCCGTGTCGAGTGACTGCTGAAAGAGTGCGGCTAGTATTATAGATATTACAGGCTTTGTCATTTTAAGTATTTTTGGACAGATGCCGTCTGGACCGGGAGCTGAGTTGTTTGAAAGACGATCAATGGCGCGTTCTATACCCTCCGGTGTGATTACGAAGTCATCCATAGATGACTTAATTGATGGAAACACAAGATCATGCGGTAATGGGTTTTCTTTTGTGAATACAGAGCTGAAAAATGAGTTTAATTCCGTCGCAGCTTCAGATGGTGAGAGCAGCACACGGTTATTGACTATTGGAATTGTGGATTGCGAAGCGTGTTTGGGATTTACTACTTTCCAAAACTTTTCTGTATTGCTAAATAACATGCTGGCAATGTCACCATTAAAAAACTTGTCTTTAGACGCTTAAATATCTGCTTTGCATTTGTGCGATTGTTTACGATAGCGTTGCCAATTATCATCCGAGGTCGACAACTTTGCTTTAGAATAGCGACGTTTCTTTTCATTGATTGCTCTTTTCACTTGGGACGTGAACCGTGTGCTGTGTGTTGATGAGGCGATTTGAATTTTGCTTCTCTCTATTTTTCACCCCCAGAAGGATTCAACCACCCTCATCAACACTATTTCAAGGAGAAAGATTATGGGTGTGGTGAGGAGGCCTCACTGAAGAATGGGGTCCCACTACAGTGCCATGATGTCTGTGTGAATGCATGCTCGGGCAGGCGAGTGCATGCAGAAGTGGCTGCATATACATACGTCAACCAGCATTTGTCTTAGGACACACTTTTTTTAAAGAAGAAAAGAGTTAATTTTTTGTCTATCTCTCATTACCAGAACGTCTTACTGTGTGTTTAAAAACGAACTTTACGAGAAATGCGTCGATTTCTGCTAGGTTTTGAAGAGAAAATTTTTGATTTTTGCTCATTTCAAGGAAATAATTGGCTTTTACTTCGTCGGGTCAAACAAGAATGAATTGCGGAGAGCGTGCGCATGACATCGGTCACCATGCACGCAGACCTATAATCAAACATCCATACCATTGTGTCGGCTTCAGGAAATTAAATTGGAGCTCACCATGTTCGACGGGACTGGTTGACAGACGTCCTTTATCCGCCGATCTTCATTGCTGAATGAATCACCGTCTTCAAAAGAAGAGTCTCCGTCGGTGTCGCTGGAATCCTCTGTTTCTTCTTCGCTTTGGCTTGCTTCGTTCCCTGTTTCTTTAAGCTCTGCAACTGACTCTACATCACTGCAACGGCGTCCGTCTGCCCAATGATATGAACCAGCAGTGGTAGAGGACGAAGACGCTTCGGTGCCGTGAAGCAGACCGACACCTCCCACGCTTTCTTCGAGTTCATGGATCACTGGAAAATCATTTTTAAATTCTGCTGCTGGTGCTGTTGCTGTTGCTGCAGTTCTGAAGCGGTACTTCGACGGCGGCGGAACATCGCATGCTGGGTTAACCAAATGCCGACCGTACTTCCGCTTGTACGGCATCTTAAGGCGATCGCCGCCTAATCAGGGAAATATATATCACGTCTTTGCGTTTTTCGTTTTCCTGGCGCACAAGACCAGCTCACTATTTTGTTCTGTCTTTATCAACTCCACCCTCAACACCACATATAACAAGGAACAAATAAGGCCCTTTTCCCGCTTGTAGCTTTCAGGATATGTTATACGCATAGACAGAATAGAGAAGCTAAACCAGGATAAATAGCTAGACAAGTTTTAAAAGCAACTAGCGCCCCCTCAATTATCAAATGGGTTGACGTTTCTATGGTATGTAGCGACAGCTACAGCTCTTGTTTTCCGAACGAGAGGAAACAACACTAAAATGCATAGAGTTTCTTAGTAATAAAAATGGGACGGTGTAAGGTAGGCGAGACACTCTATGGGTTGAAGTGACAACACAGAGCTGTGTGTGTGTACACTGTACACCATTTTCTCGTGTTCAACTGCCGCACCAACCAGTCCACTCGCTCCGCACCCTGAGTCTTATTTTTCTTCTTATAATTTTTACGAACAGTTCTTCCGTAGCGTGCGTCGGTGTTTTGTCTCTGCACAAAGATTGTGCTCACGGTGTTTTCCTTATGCACTGAACACAAACCAATTCTCATCGCAATTAAATAATTTTGTGTTATTAGACACTTCTGTCGCAACAAAACTGTGTTCGTACACTTAACTTAGAGCAACGCACCCGCCACCCACTTTTGAGCTGCTTTTGGGGTAACGGGCCATTCCCGTAACATCATGATTTGTTCCTGTTACAAACTGGGGTAAACGTATTGGGAATCAAATAAAAGAGCCCAGGAAACGCCGAAGATTTGTCGATTAACATCAAGGAATTGGATGCGTCAGTGCCTAGACAGAGCACTAAACGCTTTAAAGAAAAAAAACCAACAAACCTACGTATTTCCCGTTAGATAATTGTTCTTTACTGCCAGGTAATCAACCCAGTGGTGTTGCCCAGGCGTAAAGAAATGATTTTTTTCCTTTGAGGGGCTAAGGTGTCGTACGCTCTCACCGAAAGAATAATTGCCGTTCAGGCGGTTTTATGCGCTCCAACCTTTCTCCTTTTCATTTTCGCAAACGTGCTTCTATAAATCACCATGCCTGTTTTTTCGGGGTCTGAGTTTTTTCGGTTTTTGTCACAAATGTCGGCCCTGACTTTTCCAACTATTTTGAAGTAACAGCTTTCTACATTCTACATATTGTAGTAGCTAAGGCTATTATTTGTTCGGTTTGGCAAGAGATTCATGCGTTCTGCGTAGCACTCGAAATGTAAGTGCCTTCACGCGTGATACAATCAACATCGTGTGACTCCCCCTCACCGGAACAGCAAAACTTTAATGAAAATAATGTGTCAGTCACAAGTAAGAAAAAGAAAAGAAACAAAGTAACTCGGGAATTGAATGACAATTAGCATCCCTAGGCGGCACGTGTACTGGCATATGGTTTACTGAGCCTGGCAATTTGGACCACTCGAGCCAGTTTTTTCAGCACGCACATCTTTCATAGTCTCGTTTTTTGTACGTGTATCACAACATGGCTGGAACATGTTTCGCGATGGTTACTCATTTTATATGCACCTAATCTGGTTTAGCTAAGCGCTTATTGGTAGCGTTTGTGTCCAATTTTGCATGTGAGTTTGGTTTTACGCACTCCGTAATTTCAAGCGCCAAATTTTTCTATCGTCTTTCACGTGTACCCTCATCTGTTCTTTTATTTTCAGGTAGACAAACACGAACAATGCAGCAGCAAACACTACCTGTAAGAAATGCACTTCAGGTTGCTCGACGCAACCTGTGTAGTGTGTAAAATCTACGCCCCATAAGTATTAACTCAGTAAGCCGGGAATAAGCAGCAGCAGCAAAAGCAGCAAGTTATGCCGATGGCATGTCTCAGTAACTGAGCGCATTGGTGGTTCTGGCTTCCTCCCGTTTAGACGTAAGGCATATAACATATAACGAAGTCTCATACAGCGCAGGGCTTTCGCTACAGGCACCCGGTCTATTCTGTATGAAAAGATATGAAGACGTTAGAGAATTTGTTGAGTGTTTTGTACGTTTTTTCCCACGAAATCAATTCAGTGCATTCTCTAGAACCTGTTTCTCTAACGCAGCAGCGTGACGAGGGCTGTTCCAAAAAGGAACAAGGCAGAGGTTTTTAACACTAGACCACTTTGTGCTCCCAGATTGAAGATTGAGCAAAAAAACACGAACACTTTTGATCTTTTTTGTCAACTCTGTCACAGCACTAAATGAAATGTCACACGAAGAATAAAAAATAAAATTTAAAAACCTGGAAATTTTTAATTTTCAGAAATGGACAGGATGCTGTCCATTAGTTGATCTAGCAACGTTGTAAGCCAGCAACTTGTCAACAATGGCCTTCCTCGATTATCAGCCCCGGATGGTCCGCGGACTGCCCGAGACGCGATCCGGTGCTCGATTTCCCCGTGTATTCCTATGGGACTTCTCATCCGAACAGCAGTCTTCGAACTGCCCGCGGATCGTCCAGCACTGCTAAATCGAGGAGGCCCATTTGCCACTCAGTCGTGGAATAACGGTATGTTAATAACGGCGCCATATTCATTACGCCTTGAGGTTGCCGCCAGTTGCCGGGCTGCGGTGCGTCACTCTCAGAGATCAGGGTTATGGCCCCTACTAAGAATGCCACGCATGTGTTTGTCAATAGGACACTTGAGGAGAAATGGGACGTCTATCCCTTTAGGTATATGGTAGACACCAAGGTAGGATGAAAATTACTCACCAAGCCGTCCGCGATTCAGGACCTGCGTGGGTCACTGTTTTTTAAGTGGAGTGATGCCAACCCACCAGCACCGGCCGAGGTGCTCGATTCAGGTAAGAAGTAGGCTTTGGTCACTTTTTTTGGTTGTTCTCGAGTTTTTTTCTTTTTTTTAACAGGGCAGCCTCGCAAATGAAAGGTTTTTAAACTGAATTGAGACCCGTGCTTGGGATGACCACCTGGGGATACAGGCTTCACGAGTACGGCACGCATATGACGGCGCGTGCCTTAGAGTTCATAGAGTTCGACATCGTACGCTTCGACTGGGTGCTGGCGGGCTGTCAAGAGTTCAGGACGAAGGAGGTGCAGTTAAACAGATGAGAATTTACAAACTAGAGGGGGGGAGAAAATATTGTGCAAGGGCAGGAAACGCTGAGAGAGTATACCGCCTACCTACTTTTGCAAGCCTATGGCTACTTGGGTGTATGTCAAAGATTTGCAATTAAACCCTCAAAGCAAACAATATTATCATTGTTTTTACGTTTCAAGTTGTTTTATGGCAGTCCACTTTGACGAGCTGGTGTGCAGACTGTGCCATGCATGATTTCCCGCATAGGGGTACCTGCGAGAAATCACATGAATTGTTCCAGCTTTGCTGTGCAGATGCGAAGATAGTATTGACCCACATCCCCCCTTTTCATATAAACACTGCACTTAAGCCTGACACGTACTTCGTCAGCCGTTAGGTTGTTTAGGCGCCACAATATCGTAGTATGCTCGAAATGTTTAGAATATCCTGAAGCTACACGGCATTGAAGTCGAAAGTACCATAGCAAAAGGTGAAGCAACTTGAAGGTGCCCTAAATGGCCTGCCTTATATAGATTACATGGGGTTTAAATTTGCAACATGTAATTGTCTACGTGGCGTAGCCGCTGACATAGCAGTAATTGCATTGATGCTTCTGCAGGGCATTTTCCCAGTGTTACTAGATAAATGAAATGAAATTTGTATTCGCATACATTTATTGCAGGAACACTTCACGAAGTGCTTGCATAGTAGATGTTGAGTAAGCATGTAGATATAGAGGAACTATTGAATCTGCTGGGGCTGCAATAAAGGGACCCTTCAGCACTTTCCATCGACTACATGGAATGTATTTTTCAGTAACCTGTATTGTCCCAGCGATCTCCTGCCTCAAGAATTATGAAAATTCATTCACTATTACGGAAACTGAGCGTAATGAGAAATCGCGCATAATTGTTTCCTCTCAACTCGACCGCGGAGAACGCAACGAAAGCTGCGTGCTCTCTACTGGAGAAAGAGGCGGCTTGCCGCGTTCGCTTTGGCAGCCATCAATATATCATAGGCTGGTGAGTTTTCACCGCAACATAAAGGGTCTATTTCCAGACTAATGCAACAAAAAAGCAGGCGTGGCTGTCTGCTTGCAAGTGCGCGTTGAGGCTGGAAGGGCGTTTTTGAAGCAGTAAACGTTTGTTGTCGAGTGTTCCCATTTGAAGGGGAGCATTGAGTTCATCACTCAAACCGTACGCACGCACAACTCACAAAAAAGCGCCAAAACGGTGCGTACAGTTTCAGACATACAAGTTGGTATACAGCACCGACGACGGCGTATCGTCTCAGGGAATGCCAGAAATAAGCGCTAATTTGACCAGCAACAGCCAATAGCACAGCCGATACTACAGTACGATGTTTAGGCCATGCCAGTGGTGCATAAGGAGGACAATTGCAGATGGCGTGCTTCTTTTTTCCACGTCTTTTACAGCGATTTGGGTGCTTACCGCTTCACATGCATGCGTAATATTTGGCTCAGGTATTCCTGGCAATGTAATCTGAACATCGCGCAGGTTTACTTGCACTGCTCAAAACGTTTTGCAGGGTCCCTTTAAAAGAAACTTCTATTATAAAGAATATGCGCGAGAGCTGGCGACGTGACGCATTGTGGGTAAAACACCCTATTGCTGCTCATCCCAGAAGATGGCTGTCGCAATCACCGTTGTTAATGCGGTTCATACTTGCTGTTTTCTCTGGTCACCACCGGCATCAGCAGCACCCTGAAAGCACCGATGCCCTTGGATCCACCCGATTACGTCTCAGTGCCAAGCGATGTCAATAGTGCACGTATGAGAAGAAAATTAAGCTGTGCTGAATTGGTCTGTTCGGACTGCACAGAACAGATTGTACTACGTATATGGAGCTCGGTCTCGTCACACGGTGACATCTTCGGTTCTATGCCTTTGAGAATGAGGGTTGTCACTGTAAAACAGCTAAACAGTTGGAAGTGACTGAAAACAGTTGGAAGTGACGGATAGGGTACAGGTTTCACAACAGCAGGTGTTGGCTTCGCGAACTGGCCGACGCCGTTTGTGATCACCGTCCCAAATGTAAACAAACCATTACTCGTTTGGGCATATACTTACACGCCGTCGCTGCACCTGGGCTATAGGGAGTGTACATGGCATTGGCCGTGACGGTTTGTGAACCCACTGGCTGGTGGGAAAGCTGTGGCCTACCAGTCACTTCCAAGTACTTATGAAATAGAGGAAATCTTTTTATAGAAACAAGACCACTCACGATGACAACGTAGACGACAGGTGGCCACAGCTCTGTGCAGGTGGCACAGTGCTCTTTGTGGTGCAAGGAAATCACGTTTTCACAACCCAGTTTTCTTCTCGTAGCTTGCATTATCGCAATCGCTTGGCATTAACACATAATCAGGTGGATCTAAGGGCATAGCTACCTTTGCGGGGTTCCTGCAGTTAGTGGGGACGAGAGACAAGAGCACAAGTGAATCGCGTCAACATCGCTGACTCCACCACCCGTCTGCTTGGAAGGACTTCAAAATGGTGTTTTACCCACAGTGCATCCCGTCACCAGCGCTCAGCATACTCCCTATAATGTAGCACAATGATGGTGGAGGGCTGCGGATGAATTTTGACTCCCTGGGGCCAGGTCTTTCACATGCACCCAAATCCACGCACGCAGGAGTTTTTGCTTTTTGCATCCATCTGAAAAGTGCCCATGTGGCCGGGGCTGAACACACATTCTTCGGCTCAGCAGCTGGCGCGATACAGTTTTCAGAGGCAATTTTATATACATAGGTAGTGAATGTGTGGTATCTTTTGGTGTAATGTGAACAACTTGACCTTTTCATATGGGCAGTTTTTCAGCCACCAATTGCTGAACAACACTTTTACACTGCGCCTGCTGTTTGCTAATTATCCTAATAATTATCTCTGGCTACAGTCAGTAGTTTAGGTGAAAGCAAATAGCTGTAGAAGTGGGGTTGTATAACCTTCACTTTATGTAATTGCATTGGTTTACATTGTGTGGAGGGCATTATAGCACAATTTTTTGTGTGTTGTTAACATGTCACTTTCATATTTGTGTATTGAGATTTTGCTGTGGTTGTTTCTAATTCATGTCTTGCGTGTTAAAACATTGCAAATTCAGTTGTGCTCCAACTGTGCTTCCTTATAAGAGGAGCTTTAAAAGCTCAAGAACCCCAAAAAGGAACTCCAAAAACTCCGTGGTATGTCCTTTTTTGCATCAGACTTTTAGATGCCTTGCATGTTAGTGTACTTGTTGGTCATTTTATAAAATTTGGCTTAAAATATCATGCCCCTGATTACCCCTTCTGGGCATGGACAGTTGCGTTACCTTGGGATGCAGAATATTTGGCAATCCACATCTACTTCAAGCAGTCCCACTTTTTCTAGTGCCCTCCCAATGTCCCATAAGAAGTCTTGTGCAGGTCCACACCCGGAATAGTTGTAATGCCTTACTAGCAATCTGAGGTTCATCAGTGTTGCAAGGTGCCTGAAATTTACACAGGTTCTTTACATATGCCTCCACACAAATTCATCAAAGTCTTATTTGTGGCTGCATTGTTTGAAATGAAATGGTTCTTTGAAATGGTAATTTGTAAATGTTCACAACGTGCTGGAAATAGTTAAACTCCAATTTTCAGAAAGCTTACTTACTTTGCCCCATTACGAAGCCTTTTCTAAAGGTTGGACAATGACTAGAATAAAAAAAGACCGTCTCGGAAACCTTCCTATAAGACACCCTTTTCGGAGCAAGTTAGGCAACTGCCAACATGGCTAGCGTGTGCCATGCCAGTCCACATGCGGTATGTGGGTAGGAGTTGACTTTTGCACCAGTAGGGAAGGCCGCCTCTGTGGCAGTGGCTTTGAAGCACCCAAATTAGCCTGCGCCATCAGTATGCACCTGCCCTACCATGGTACAGAAGATTAAGGGTAACATCGCGGCAGATACTTGATCAGCATTTGCACTAGTAGCGCGGTTCCTTGCGCAATTTTTCTTAACACTATCACCCACTTTCTCATATGTGTAACTATTTTTCGCCATAGGTTGTGTTCTGGTGGGCGGCGGCAAATTAGCTATGCCTGTCTGCGTCGTTTTGTGCGCGGAGGCACTGTGGCGGTGCAGGCGCTCATGTGCTGTCTAGGACAGCCATTGTGCGTGTGGGTCGTTTTTGCGTGAAGGGATCGCTTCATTCTTTTTAGCTTTATCAATGTCTCGCACACAATGCATGCAATCTAAAAACTCAGCTAAGCTATCGTAGTCGGCAATGTTGGTTGGGGAAAAGGCATGCTTATATTGAATCAGGAGCTACCTCAGGTAGAGCGCACTGTTAGGACCAAAATCCGAGAAAGAGCTTGGATTCTGGTATATGTTGGTATTCCATGATTGTAATTCACGCGCATAAAAAACACTGAAAGACAAGACAGGGAAACGTTCAGCCCAAATGTATAATCTAATATGTACCTCTTCACTTGTCTTTTATTCTTGTATATTCATGTGTGATCAACAAAAAATTAGTTGGAAGTTAGCGCTTATCCCCGTCTTGTTTTTTTTTTTGAAACTCGTCAAGGTAGGTGCCGAACAGTTTCGGAAGGAAAATGTTGTTCTTCGGTTAAGTTTGTGTATGCAGCTGCTAGACACAGAATGATGGAAATGTGGTTTCATTGTTGGTCTGGTTTATTGAATACTAAGTGACAACTATGTTTTACCACCCACATCTTTCATAGATAAAAAATGAGCCTGTTATGCAACTACAGGCCTTGTTTAGAATAGTAATAGACAAGGTGCTGCTGCACATTTTTTTGGGCTGTAAGAAGCATTAAAAAGTTTCAGCTGTAGTAAACGCGTTGCATTGGATACCTGTTGATTTCATGCTGGAGAACTAGTACAGTGGAACCCCGATAAGACTTTTAAGGAACCGCGAGGAAGCGTCGTATCACTGGGGCTGTCGTACCACCGGGGTGCGGGTAAATTCCGCCCTAGTAGACGGTCTCACGCGACAGGTGGGCTAAGGACCTATTTAAACTAGTACATTCAGTGTGTTCTCTGGCTATTTGTGTTCCTTTCGCTGAAATTTCAAGTTTAAAAAAAACATTGGCTCCGATGCACGCTGTGAAGGTGGTCGGAGAGCGAAGCTTTAAAGGACACCCACCACAATTTCTCATGCTACGTCACACTTCAATTGACACACGTGGCTCTAAAAAGAGTGAAACCAAAGATTCCGCCAGCCGTTACATGGAATTCGCGGGGCTGCATCGCGAACGCACCAGCAGCGTCGGCGAAAAATCTCGGTTTCTCTGCGCTACGGTCCGTCGTATGAAGCGGGTAGTCGCAAGTCCAGGGGACGTATCAGCGGGGTTTCACTGTATCCGTGCTTTCTTCTTTGTGTATGAATGCAGTTTTTCCATTGGTATTTTTATAAATTGAGCATAATCCTATCAGCCTCCAATATTTGCGTTCAAACGCTGGGGAAATAACAAAGCATAACCTATAAGCAGTTAGTTCCTTGGCATTCATCACCACTGAAACCTAATCCAAGTTTCTCAGTTAATATACAATTGGGTCAACGACACCGAGTGTCCGCATTTTCCATTAGTGGTTTTATTCTCGGTGATTTGTGTGGTTTCTTTTTGTTGTTTGTGTTTGGAGAATTTTGTTCTCGCCTAAGAAAGAATTTGATAGAGTAAGCTGAATGTCAGGCTTCTAGCTTTTAAGTTGTGGAAAATGTCAGTTTGTGGCATTACAAGTGAGTAAAATAATTGGCGCTAAATGAATTGTCGTGTTGGTTGTGCACACTGTATGGAGAAGTTTCAAGGGGGAAAGATCCCTTTATCCCGGTCTAGGCAAACCGTCATCTGTCTCTCCATAAGGCATGTAGCTGATTCATGTCGATTACTTTTACGTTTTCTTTGTGTATTTAAAATTGGTCATAAATTTGCTGAGGCCCCCAAGCTGCTCAAGCACGCCAGAAAGATTCGGTTTGTAGCGGGAGAAGGTGGGCCCAACGTGCGATCTTGCCCCAAGGTAATTTCCTCTTGTGCACCTGCTTATGGTTTGGCTTTGCTAGTGGTGACAATTTTGTGACCATGACGGTGCCAACCTGATGTGGAATTTGGTATTTATAACACCGTTATTTTAATATTGCTTCTTAAAGTTTGGACCTCCAAATTTTTACCAGGAATGGGATGCGTGCCTGCAAACATCCAATATTGTGCTTCGAGGACTAAAAGCTTAATGGCACGGCCATGCATATGGGTGACTCGAACAAGGAACCAATCATCGACAGCAGCATGCACATCATCCTTTTTAGTGATATTAACCGTGTCACTACACCTGGTTGCGCTTAAAACCGCGTGCGCCATGAAGCTGGGCACTGATGCTCTCTGCTGCCTTCCTAGCACTGAGATAAATCCACATAATATTAGTTTTCTCACAGTCCTTAAAAACTTTGAAAACCCTTAATTTAAAAGTGTTCGTTTCAGGCCTTGAAAGTCCTGGAATTTTTAAACGGTCCTTGAAACTTCTTGATTTTCATGGTCATAATCAGTAACTATCTGTTTTACAAGAATTTAAAATTTTGCATGACTCTTTGCATGGAGCAAATTACCGTACAAAGACAGGGTTTCGCCACATCCAACAAATTGCAAATTGCTTAAAATGCAAGCCCTGCGGGAATATGTTTGACATTTCATCAGTAGGAGAGTCGGCGATAAAAAGCCATGACACATGAAGACAGAAGGTAGCAGATCCTTAAAAGTACCTGGTGGTGTGCGTGAGTAACAAATCCGTCCATGCCATCCCAGTACATTCATTACGTGGAAGTGCAATAATTGGGAGAGATTTTGTGGGTGTTAAGTTGGTAACACCTCGCCCCTACTTAGGTTACTCATTGCACACAAATGACCTTTTCAATGAAATGTTACCAGATAGCAAAGTGGCGAAGGCCTTCTGTCGTGGAGAGGCCGCGCGCTAACACAGCATTATGTTCTTTGACCCCTTTTCGTTTAATTTCTTTTATTTGCGCTACAAGAGATAGAGAGAAATGTGGCTGTTATGTCATTGTTTGATTAGTCTTCAAATGATTACCAGCATCAAAGCAAGTAGATATTCCAAAATCTGAAACCTCAGTTGAAACACTTATCGTCGAGAGGGGACTGGCAACATGAGAAAAATAAAGGCAGAGCTTGCAGCAACAGTTACCGATTTATTATTTTCAGCTGATACCTTTGCTGACAAAGTAAGATGAAAGCAACATTACATATGTTTGAATACAGTACAATTGAATAAAATTGCCTGAAAAAAAAAACACCAAGAAAAAAGAAAACCCTCTAAACAGCAACCAAGAAGAAATAAAGTTGGGAGAGCTTTCACGAACTCGTCAGCACCTACTTAAATTTCGTGCGCCTGTGTTTATAAATATTGCACAATAAGCGATTTTTGCATTGTGTTGAAAATATATTCTCAGATTATTTCAAGGACACATTACATGTGGTCCTTGAAAGTTCTCAAAGGCACTTGAATATTTTATTTTGGAGGCTGTACGAACCCTTAATATGACGGGTGGCAAGCACAGCAGCTAAGTGCCTTGGCCTGCAATCAGTGTTGAAGGGGGCTTTTTTGTTTCTTATTCTAGCATGCATCGCACTGGCTCTCACTATAGAGTGCAGCGAGCAGTGCCTGGTAGCAGCTTTGTCTTGAAGCGGCAACTGTTGCTGTTCATCATATGTGTGATGTGCACGTCTACATCGTAATTTTGTGTACTGTTTGTGAAAGGAACTGGGCTTGACGACAAAACTGCCGAATGTTTCTTTTTTTGCAAGATTGACATTAGATTGGGCGTGTTGGTGGGGGAACCAGGACTGGTGGCCTTGAAGGAGTGCTGCCGCGGGTGCTCCTGCAAAGTTCGCGAGGTGCCTGCTGTGGCAACTCTTCATGAAAGAGGAACTCCGGGGCACGTCCCTCTATGGACGCATGTCCAATGCGCACCCTGGCTCTGCGCAGAGAGAGGGCCTTGACCCAGTCAAAGTGAAAGCCATCAATACTAGGTAGGTTTTCCACTTTCGACAGTACACGTACCCTATTATCTCTGATATCCTATATATGGATATATGGGTAATCACAATGAGTTGATTCAGACTTCAATTGATGCGTGGGGGAAATCGACCATTTCGAGCCCACATTGTGGCGCGCATATGTGATGCAGTGATGGACTTTTGGTGTTTTATAAGCATACTCGGTGTATCTGCTTATAGGTGTGTCAGCAGCGTCGGCAGACTAGGTGTGTCGGCAGCATCGACCCACTTTCTGCAGCGATTTGCTTCAGTTGGGAATCTATTCTCAACGAACACAAAACAAAGTGACACAGGCACGTAGTGCCTCCGTTTGCCTCAACAAATAGCGCGTCGGCAAATATACTTACCCGTGAGCCGCGAGTGCGACTGGCAATCCAGCACACAACAGTGAGGCATCTTGCAAACCACTGCAACCACTTAGTTACGTGAAGTGAGAAGAGAGTTTTAGTTTCACGAGTGTACAGAGTTTATGTACACAAAAGTGAAAAGCGTACGCAGTCCACGCGCATGTAGTTTGCAACTCGTGCGCGACGCTTACCGTGCGTAGGGTGCCTGGGTTCCTAGCGCCATTTACGAACAGACACTGCAGTAACCACTTATGATCCCACGAGCCTGTTGCCATGACGACACAAACGCCACTTTGCCAGGCTTAAGAGCTAAAAAATCGTCCTTGCATCTAAAAAACGAAGGTCCTTTTTTGATTAGAACTTTGGGTGAGGGCTAGAAGGGGCAAACTGAAGGCGAAATCAACAGCTTAGAATATGACATCGCACCAAGGAATCAGCGACGAAGCTGTTTTCGCTGCGACGCGGGAGGGCACGGCGAGGCCACGTTAGTCAAATCAAACCGGAAACAGCAGAGGATAGTGGGAACAAGTGCGGGGCTAAATGGGCTCATGTCATGAAGGCTGTGGCTTCACAAACGGGATGTCAGCGCCTCTCCTAATCTTTTCTTTCCTCCTTGGCCAATGGGGAAGATGACTCCCAACGCTAGTCAAAGAGGAAGGAAGTGACCGAACTTTTTAAGAATTGTGGAGGTGTTGCCTTGGCATAATTGCAGAGGATGCCATCATAGACCAATGTCAATTGTCCTGACCCACTAAAAAACTTATTTGTTTGGTGGTGGAACTCAATGTTCGAGTCAAAAACATACTTTTCACGTGTTTAACGCGTTTAAAATCTTGGAATAATAAAGAGTGCATGAAGTGAAAATACAACTTGGTTCAGTTTGAAAGAACTAGCCATTGGTAACTCACTCAGCTCCATTCCAGGCACACATTACGTTTTAACATAAACACGCAAAGAATATCGAGAACCTTACAACTTTCATGCTATACAGTGATGTAATGTATGTGTGAGGGACAAGAGAGGACAGCACTAAAAACAGACTTACCGGTTTGTCAACTGCACGTTATCATTCAAGTGATACAACCAAACTAAAGCTGGCGGTTCCACTACAATCGCCCTATTACGTTTTTTGGTGGTGGCCTTGGTCGGCGGCCGTCAGTCGCACAAAAACGATTCCGTGACGTGATAGACGTCGCTGGAAAGTGGCTTGGGAGTCACCACTAATTAATCTGTTTTCCTTAGTATCACCATTATTTGTTTGAATTTTGCGAAATGGTTGGTATCGTTATTGGGACGAAGCAGTCTTTTTAATGGAACAAAGTTGTATTCGGGCAAAAACTTTTTATTCTGCGAAACATTGTTGTTGCCGTATTGTCCGGTCAAAAAAATTGTTGCCGCCGTAACGAATAGATAAATAAACGCGGGTAATTCGATGGAATTTGAAGCTGTGGCACCGCGGCACCAGTTCCGTGCGCTACTACTGCGCCATTTCTTGCATGTTGCCAGCGGTGAAACAAAAGTTGTTGGTCATTTCTGGAGCAACGATGACAAGTTTTGTTGTCGTCGTTGCTCTACCGTGCGCCAACGTACAGAGATAGCGCTGTGGTCTGGCTAGAAGTCGAGAGCATTAGGGCCAATCTGCTTGCTTCAAATAAATCACAAAACTATGAAATGTAAAAGTTGTACAGTTCGTGTCGTGTAACATCTGAACGGGATGTCACGTAAGTATAATAGGTGTAGACCAACCACACAAAACCCTGATTCAAGGGAAGCTGTTGCGTGTGCCAGTCTGCTCTCTGGTGTAATCGAAAGCGACAAAACTAAATTGACGACGCAAGCATGGTGTCGCAGAAAAGAAGCTGGTCAATCTAAATGTGCCAAGGGACAAAGAAACCAAAGTGAAGGTGTGCAAATACAATGTAACGGTAATGAAGCTAATACCTATGCCCAGGTTTTCGCCTTGAAAGCGCACGAGTTCCCTGAGGGCTTTTATTGTCTTTATGACCGCTTTAAGGGAGCCATGAAGACAAAATACAAGTGTGTTATTCGAACGTTATCGTGTTCTATAGTGCCTCAGCGCTTGTCCGAATGCAAACTATGCTTTATTCACTGAGAAATTTACTAAAGGTAAAAATTTCATTTTCCCGCTAAATTGCGTGTTTTCGTGGTCTGGATTGACATCACTGGAACCGACCGCTTAGGATCCAATTGGGAAGTTTTCCGTTAGTGAACCTAGAGTGCGCCACCATACCGTCGCAAACCGTTTGCTGCCTTGGTTTGTTTTTGACCGTATTTAAACCTGGGTTGTTTTGTTTAGGGAGAAAATCGTTTCGTGAAACACTGTGCTCGCTTAATAAATACGGTCACGTAAGGAAACGTTGCTTGGGTTAATCAGCCAGTGTCGTCTGAAACAACCCCAAAGTACCGCAGTCCTGTGCAGCTAAACCAAGCATAGTGCGCGCAGTACCAACAGCAGTAGGCATCGCTTCTTCTATGTTTACGTATGCTTTCGTAACTTCCAGTGTTTGTCCCACCATTCTTACGGCTTGAAAAAAAATGTTCCCTGAAGTTAAGCGCAAATAGCTCGTTCGGCAAGCTTATAGGTTCTGCCTAATTTGCTGCTTAATCACAGAACTGGCTGGTATGACATCAAATGATCTGTTGCGGGAAATAAGCTAGTCGGTCGCATCGCCATTCCCTTTTTTTCCTAATTATGTCGCTTATTCGAGCGAAGTTTGCTAAAAGTGGTGTCAGTATGATTCTAACGAGGCAATCTTTTGAATGAACCAAACCTGTGTTTTCTCTTCATGGCTATTTTAAGGTGCTTTGACTTAGCATTTTAATAGCAGTCCAGGTATATTAAACAGTTGTAATAATTTAATTCCGGGGCTTTTTACTCTACTATAACATGAACGTTGACGAGCCTTTGCACTTTTTCTGCACGTCTGCAGCTGTTCGCTGTTTTTTATTTTTCATGAAATTTTGTTGTACCACATGTGTCGTCATCAAGTTGTATGCAATGTGGAGTAACGTAAATACTACATATGTTCTTGCGCATCTATTGCAAATGTTTTGCCTGGCCCAATTTTGTTAAAACCTTGAACGGTCTCAACTTGTGGTTTTACATAGAAAATGCTCTTAGCGAAGCATTGTGCTTTGTTATGCAGCAAATTCATGTATGTAGTTTCACAGATGCTCCTTAATGTGTGTGAACCGTTCATTGCCAGTTGAATAATACAACACAGGGAGAGGTGGTAGGCCGTTCTTGCAACGGTATTTGCAGAGCACAAATCTACATTATGCTGAGGCTCGTGCTTGGGACCATTGGCTTGTATCCAATATCTTATTGCGAACAGTACAGTTTGCCTGTAATGGCTCTCACTAAACCTGTTCCCCTGACCGAAGGCAGCTGACCGTGAGAAGGGTTGTCACCCACCCACTTAATCATCTGTGGCGAATTCTGCTTTTGTTAGTCAGGTGTAGGCAAAGCCTTTAAATTTTTAAATTCCTCTTGGAGGAATACTTCTAGAGGGTGACGAGGGTGACGTAGCGTCTGACACCTATTTTTACCCCATGGGGAGAACAACCAAAAGAAGTAGTGCAAGTCGTCGCAGGTAGTAGTCAAACTGTGGTCTGCCTGTTTGTCAGAAAGGCGGGTTACCGCCAGGCGTCGGTTAATGGCTGAACTAAAACACGTGGTTCGTATTCCAGTTAAATTTCACTCTTCTAACATCCAAGAGCGGAAAAAAGAATAGAATTAATTATGTTCCGGAAATGCTGCAGATCAAATGGGTGGCTTCCCCATAACTTGCTGTTATTGAGAAAGTCAGAAGCATCCTTGGTAGCAGTGTATGTTGATGCTTGCCGTAGACTTTCTCAGAAGAAGCCGAGATCAAAAACACTCTTGCTTCAAGTTTAATTGCTTCAACTTTTCGCTATCAAGACTAGGGTGAAACAGGGTATGAATTGGCGCCGATTTATGGTTCAAGTTGTTTTAATTTTGAGAAACACAGGATAGCAAGAGTGCAATTTCGTCTGGAACATGGGTTTTGGGCCTCAGGGAAGAAACGCCCAACTAATCGGTACTGTTTTTAGAATGTCTAACTTAACCTAGCATGAGCGGAGTTATTGCACCCTTCTGCGTTTCGTACCTTGCGCGTTTCAAAAATGTACAGAGAAATAATGCATGTTTGGGCATAATTGACCCCCCAGTACAGCATCTACCTCCTGATCTCCTAAGTATAAAATAAAGGGGCGCGTTTTGCAATTCCTGTTTTAAATCATGATCGAGATTGCGTCTCCCTTCCTAGAGTTTCTATTTTGTTAATTCAGTAACAGGAATCTATAGATGTTTCTACTACACTCGGGGTTATGGTTTTGGTTGCAATCCATCTTATTACTAATTTGAGAAAGAGCTTGGCCTTGTTGTATGTTACGGTAGTATTATTTCTTATTCTTCTTGCAAGTGTTCTTCAAGTACACAGGTATTGATCTTATTATGCAGTTTTGCTAATGAGTAACAGGAGCACCTGATCTTCTCTCTACAGTGTAACGGGCTGAGTACGGGGCTGTTAAAAATTGCAATTTTCAGGTCGGGAAGGTGAGGTTATCAATTTTTATTTCTTACACAAAACCGAAATGAAATCACCGCCTGCCAGTAGATTTGTCTCATCCGTCAGTATAATGAACTCATTATGGCGGTGGCTGCCATCCAAACTATGTTACAATGGCAGCAAATATTTGCGCAAAAAACGGCACACTGATGAATTGAGGTCGGACACACAAGGTGCAAACACGGCCATATGGCAGCTAGGAAAGCTAGTTCCTTCTCGGAGAGCGCAAGCGAGGGTGTGCTGATACATTTAACGCGGAGTCTTGCTATCGCCCTACCTTCAATAATTTCTCGCATACGCTGCACCCACCCAAAGGGACAAAGTCCTATACTTTCAAGGAAAGGTGTACAGCCGCATTTCAAACAATCTGTCGCTAAGATCTCGCCAGTCAGATTTATTTTCGTTCTTTGTTCGCTTAAGAGGTCATTCAAGCAGCACCCGGTCTGCCCCATTACTGCATTTTACAATTAAGCGGGCGTATTCGTGGGAGGTGTGGCCTTTACTACACCAGGGTGGCCAATCCTGCTCTGGTGAGGGAGTGCATTGCCGGCAATGCTCGCCGGGGTCAGGCCGCACCCCAAGTACGCGGATTTTTTTTAATCCGGTGGGAATTGTCCGGTACCGCGATTCAAGCCACGGTCCTGCTGCACGCGAGGCGGGTGTTCTGCCTCTACGCCATCGCTGCATCTCGCCATCGCTGGAGTGTGAAGTAGAAGTCGGGGGCACTATGGCTAGACAGGATAATAGTAAACTTTCACAGGAGACGAAAGATCTAATCAGGAAACGGCAAACAATGACAATCTCTACCGCAGCTGACAGAATAGAACTAGCGGAGCTCCCGAAGTTAATCAATAAGCGTAAGACCGCTGACATACGGAAGTATAATATGGAGAGGATCGAATACGCTGTAAAGAACGGAGGTAGCCTGAAAGTAGTGAAGAGACGTCTTGGAGTGGGGAAAAATCAGATGTATGCACTTAAGGATAAGCAAGGCAATGTCATCACAAATAGGGATAAGATAGTCACCGTGACCTAGGAGTTCTATAGGGATCTGTACAGTAGCCGGGCCATCCAGGATAATACCGAACAAGACAGCAGTTTAGAGGAGATAGACATCCCACCAGTAACGACCGAAGAAGTAAGCAAGGCTTTGAAAGAAATGAAAGGGTGCAAAGCACCTGGTGAGGATCAGATAACAGCATATATCTTGAAGGTTGGCGGAGAAATTGTACTTGAAAAACTGGCAAACCTGTATACGCAATGCCTAATAACCGCAATGGTACCGGAATCTTGGAAGAATGCGAATATCACCCTAATCCGTAACAAAGGCGGCATGACGCACTTGAAAAATTACAGGCTGATCAGCTTACTGTCAGTGGTCTACAAGGTACTTAGCAAGTTAATCGCTAATCGAATTTCTGCAACCTTTGATTTCAGTCAACTTAAAGAACAAGCAGGGTTCCGTAAAAGGTATTCAACAATGGACCATATTCACCCGATTAATCAGGTGATAGAGAAGTGGGCTAAGTGTACTGAACCCTATATATAGCCTTCATAGATTATGAGAAAGCATTTGACTCGGTCGAAACCCTAGCAGTCATTCAGGCATTACGGAACCAGGGGGTAGATGAGCATTATGTAAGAGTACTAGGGGATATGTACAATGGATGCACAGCTACCACCGTCCTCCATAAGGAGAGCAGTAAAATACCGATAAGCAGAGAAGGAGACACCATCTCTCCAATGTTATTCACAGAATGTTTATAAGAGGTATTCAGAACATTGGATTGAAAGCAGTTGCTGATTTGCTGTTGGTGTTGCCTTATTAAGTAACTCGGGGGATGAATTGCAAAGCATGCTTTACGCACTGGGCGAACAGAGTAGAACCGTGGGCCTGAAAATTAATATGCAGAAGAATAAAGTAATGATCAATAACCTCGGGACAGCACAGCGGTTTCAGATAGGTGGTGAGGCAGTGTAAGCGGTAAGCGAATATATCTACTTAGGCCAAGTTGTGACCCCATATCCCAACCATGAGGCGGAGATAATTAGAAGGATCAGAATGGGGTGGGGTGCATATGGCAGACATTCTCAGATAATGAATAGCAGCCTACCATTGTCGCTGAAGAAGAAAGTGTATGACTGCTGTATCTTACCGGTACTTACCTACGGGGCAGAAACTTGGAGGCTGACTGTGAGGGTTCAACTTAAATTGAGAACAACTCAGCGGGCAATGGAGCGGAAATTGACAGGTGTAACATTAAGGGACAAGAAGAGAGCAGAGTGGGTCAGGGAGCAAACTGGTGTTAAAGACATATTAGTAGAAATTAAGAAGTGGACGTGGGGAGGGCAGGTAATGCGAAGGCAAGATAATCGCTGGTCATTAAGGGTTACAGAGTGGATCCCTAGAGAAGGCAAGCGTTGCACGGGGCGGCAGAAAGTTAGATGGGCAGATGAGGTCAAGACGTTTGCGGAGATAAATTGGTCACAGTTGACACAGGACCGAGGTAATTGGAGAGTAAGGGGAGATGCCTTTGCCCTGCAGTGGGCGTAGATAGGCTCGGGATGATGATGACGATGATGATGACAAAGTTAGGCTGGTGGTGATGATGATGATGATGGTGACAAATAAGCGGGAAGCTGTACACAACCCGGCCCGCACAAGAAAACAAACCTCTTCCGGTGCTGGTTGTTTCAATCATCAGGGGTAGGTGATAATGGTTCTTCAGTCTACTCAGCACTTTGGAAGGTAATTTTGCAGGTACAATGCCTGCAAACTCATATGTTTAATTGAAGTTGCCGATTTCAGAACTTTGGTACGGTCGTTTTCAAAGCAACCATGTCAGAAACACCACAAATGTCGCCTACCCAAAATATACACGCAAAAAGTGACCGTTTTGTTTCAAATAAGGTGGACCAGAGAGAACGAAGTCCGGTCGTTTTGTATGCGGTAGCAGGTAGGCTTTTCTGAATAATAATTAAGAATACGCAAGCGTCGGCGGTTGTTCTTATAGGTGCGGGATCATATTTAGTGATGTGGACTTTGGATATATCATAGTCGAAGTGTACGGGTAGGTAAACAAGAGAATACGGTGAGGCTTGCGGTTGTTTTAACAATCTCAGACGCTATAGTTGATGCCACGGTTACATAGTGCTGCAAATTTAGCCATAGTGCACACTTCTGAAATGAATGAAACGTAAGACACTTTTACAGCTAAAATTATGTCCACGATACTTCCGTCGCACGGATGGCCGTTGGCCGTCTTAATTAATTTTACAACCTAAATAACAACAACGTCTCGTTTTTTTTCTAGTTACCAAGGTTTGATTAGTTTACCTTTTCCAGTGAGGTTTTTAATAAGTCTTGTGACAGCATGAAATAGATTGTAGGGTTTAATGCGCTGACGCAACGCCGGCGATGAGGCGCGTCGTAGTGGAGGGCTCCCGAATAATTTTGACCACCTGGGGATTTTTAACGTGCGCAAAAATCTCATACACACTGGCGTTTTTTTTTTCGCCTGGATCATAAAACCGGCCGCCACGGCCGGTAATCCAGTTCGCGACCTCCTGCTCAGCAGCGCAATGCTTTAGCCACTGATGCACCACGACGGGTGGACCGCATGAAATAGTATGAAGATGACGACAGGCCCGCGCGTCTTTTTCCTTACTCCGATTTTAGATTGATCTTTGCACATGTTGACTGATGCTTTTTGCCATTACAATGCATGAGAAAAATACACGGCTGAAAAATACCAAGAAACAAAACTTCTTGACATTCGCTTGTTCTGTTCCCTCTTTATAATTGCTGCAGCGTATTGATCGAAAAAATTCAAATTTTCCGAGTCAGTTTTTGTTTGGCCATCAAAGAACCCAACGTTTTCAGCAGTAGGTTTCGAGAGCTATTTTTGAAACATATGCGTACCGCAAGAAAAAAAAGAAGAAATTCAAGTCTTCAAATCTAGAAGTCAAACTCTAGTCTGCCCGTTTGACGGAAACACGGGTTACCGCCACGCCTTGTTGAGCGCCGAGTTACAAGTCGTGCTTCGTACTTGAGTTACAATATGATCTTTTAACTTTCCAGAACGCAAAACCTTGAAACTCCTATCCTTTCAGCTACATTCTGAATGCAAATGGGTGCCTTCACAATAAATTATTCTAATTATGAATGCATAGCGAATAGCTTTTAACATTATGTGTTAATTCTTGCAGTAGCCTTTCCCACAACATTGCAAGATTGAAAAGACTCGTGACAAATGAATCTAACGCATTTGCTTTAGCCTTATTTAACGTAAGAAATCACTTAACGTGTTTACACAAGGCATAATATTCACAATTCTTTTCTGCTCTCCCAATTATATGAGCAATCATAAAGCTGTCTTTTACTGAGATATAACATCGTCTGATGTTAAATAAACTCTAATATGAATTTCAACTATAACTTGTTGCCCCTTTGCACTTATTGGGACATCAAAATGGTCATTGATGCAAAGAAAATAAAAACTCGGCAATGCTGACTTTAAAATTTGAACGGGGAGAAGGAACAATGCAGTATGATTTCATGCGTTACCAACTTCATCTCCACCTTGCACAAAACCATATTCAAAACTTTACTTTGCCGTGTTATTCACAAGTGTGCGGCATTTCTGCCGCATTTAAAGAGTCCTATTGTGCACAAAGTGCGTGAAAATACCTACTACTAACGCTGCCCCAAAGGTAAATATACCAATACATGTAAACCGCAAAGCACTGTAGATAAGCCTAATTGAAGAACTTTAAACTATAAATGGGTTATATCCGATCCTACCTGAATATTTATTTTAGGCCCAGTACACGTATGCAAAGGCAATTCACACCAAATATAAGGGAAAACCATATGATTTTTTAGTTTTTTATATTTTCTTTCATTGCATTGGTATGAAAGTTTTTTTGAAAACATATAAATTTATAAAATATCCTTCCTATTTTGCGTCCGGAAGAATACACATCAGGTTGACCGGCACTCGTGTCCTCCTCTAGTTTTTGATTGGGCATTGTAGAATTTTTTCAAGGCGCTCACTTTTCTGAACATTTATAAAGAAAAAAAATGCTGCATGACCCCTGGACCGGGAATGAACAAAGCTTTAATCATACTGGTGGAATAGAGCCGCAAACGTCTCTCTTTTTGAAATTTGTATCAAGTCAACTACGGGGTAGCCTGCTACACAGCAGAAGAATCTTAATGTGGTAGGTCCTTCGGCGGTAGCTTGATGCTTCGTTTTATTAGAGGCTCCTGCAAGGAAAGATAGGAGATCTTGTTTGTTTTCTTGTTCAGGACGAGCTACATAAAGTGTGCACTGCCTTACATTTAGCTTGCCCGGTCCATGATACCATTTCGCGTGACTTGTTTCAGGGGCCAAAATAGCGAGGAGCGAAAGTAGATCTACTGTTCGGCCATGTTTGCAGTTAACTAGCAGGAACAGGTATATATGAGTTTAGATGGTTCGTGGAGCAGTAATGACCAGCGAAATGCAAATGTGAAATTGAGCGAATGTTTCCTATGGTAGAGCATCCCTTTAGAGAGGTAAACAGAGGGAAAATTGTCACTGGGTGGTGATAAAGCAGAGCCAGATCAAGCGAATCTAATAATATCGCCTTATGGCTTTCACGAAGATTGAGCCTACAGGACAAGTAAAATATGGCTTAAGTTGGTGCAGGCCGCGAGAACGCCGACGTGGCCGGGGATGAGATAATCTTGCATAAAATTGAGGAAAGTGCCGCAGAGGCTTTACAGTGCAACAAGATGAGTAAATGACATAGCCATTCGATTTATAAAGTGAGTTGGTAGGCTTTCAGGAACAATCAATAAGCATTTATGTGTTTACGTGTGCGGAAATTGAGACATTTGGCAAAATTCTCTAGAAATGTTGGCCTTGGCCCTGATTTTTAGTATAAAAAAATTTACTCGACAGTTTGGCCTCCGCGGTTGAATGAACTTGGGGTATGCGTTTGTGTTGTTATCCGAAATACAGAGTAACACTTCTTCGGCTGTGTCATTATTCGAACGGGAGGATTTTGTAGTACCGGCACAGACAAGGACGAAGCGAGCAGATACAGGCACTACCACTCGTATCGTCCTTTTGTGTCAGTGCTACAAAATGCTTGCGATTTTCTATGAGCCAGCCCTAAGCAGCACTCCCCTTAACTTAAAGTGGTCACTCACACTGCTTTGTCTGGCTTCGGTTTAGTAGAAAACGCAAGAATTGTTCTAAAGTGGAACTCCGATAATACGACTTTGAAGGCACCGTGAGAAAGCGTCGTATCACCGGGGTGGCGTACGACCGACGTGGGGGTAAATGCCGGTCTATTGGACGGTCTAACAGGGCAGGGGGGCTAAGAACACACATAAACTACTATATTTAGCGCATTTTCGCGTGTTTTCTGAACCTCTAGCTGAAATACCAAGTTTAAACATAAAGAAACGCCTTGATCGTTCCCCCCTACCCTCCATGGCGTCCAGCTATTCCGCCAGCCAAGCGCCGCACGCTGCGCGACACTCGTACCATGCGCCACTCTGTCTAGACCACCAGCCCCGCGTCTTCCGCGCACCACATGATTCGCGCACCACATGACCTGGTCGAGCGAATTGAGAGGGCAAAAGGCGAGTGTGAAACTGCCAAGGACAAGCGAAACGATCGATAGTACAAGGTGGAGATGAAAAAAACCGACATTGTCGTACATGGTAGAGACACCCTTTTAACGATCCCGTGCCATCGCTATGGGGTCAAAATGCTCAACACATAGCTGTTTTCGTTTCCGTCAAGACCCAGCAAAGAGAATGGAAACTTCTGGAGTAAATATTGTTGCGGCGAAACTTATAGCGTGGTCTTGCTACAGTGACTTGCTGCGGTGGCCAGCGAGTGACCCAAAAAGGCTGTGCCAACAGGTCTCACCCCTTGGGGTTTCGCGTGAATTGCGGCATTCAAGCAAATAAGGGAGTGGAGTAACAACGCGGCTCTGCAAGACACTTGTAAGCAGAGAACAGAGATATAGGGAGAGAGAGCGTCCTGAAACTTCGATCAAGGGGGCGGGGAAAGCGGCTGTTCGGTCATCGCCTTTGGGCTGCGCCGTATCGGTTTTCGGATTCGTCGGCGGCCCAACAGGAGCCTCAAATACACGGTCGGCCTGTCACCTGAACTTCGACTTCTCACGGTTGGCGCGTTGGCGTGCTGATCCCACGTAGGGCCGTCACAGCTTAACTCTCGCTCGCGAGTACCCTGCTTGCTTGTGTCTGTTCACCAAGTGGTCTGGCCCCCTTTGCGGACCTTTCCACTTCAAGCAGCGCCAATTGATGTATCAATAAAGAAGGTCGGCACAAGCCAGCCATGGGTGTAAAATATAAGAAATACACCGGTTTATCCGCGCCAGTGTTCATCGTATGAAGCGGACCGTGTCCTCCCGAGCGTCATATCATCGGGGGTTTTTAAGCATTGTTTCTATGGGGATTTTTTCGGGACCGGGGTGACCTGTCATAAGAAGCGGGTCATCGTAAGTCCGGGAGACGTATCAGATGGGTTCCACTGTATATGGGTATACTAACTTAAGCCTAAAATTAAGACACCCGTATTTCATAGCTAGTGAAATACTCGCGGTACGTTTTACTACTGCGAGAAACTTTCCAGAGGCAGCGCAAGTGGGGCTTTGGGTACAGACGCCAGTTCCTCATTTACCTACAGTAGCTGCTGGCCACCACAGCCATGCTTTTTATTCAGAAGTGTGAGTACAAATTTTTCTTGAATATCATTCTTGAGTCCGCAATAAAATTCAAAAAGTACTCATTTCTCTCAAGAAAAAGGCTTAACAACAGATGGAATAAATAACACTCAGAGTCGAATTTTGATTCGAAAACATGTAAAACGGTGGTAAAGTGGCAAGGCGTACGGCGGATTTGCGGAAGGGGAAAAGGTGAGCTCGGTGGGAATTCTGGTTTTACATAAAATGAGGCTGATTAAAAACATCTAATTCTGAATATTGCATGAAGATATTGTTGTCAATAAAGAAAGCGAGCCTTTCTTGCGTTTTTGTCGATTTTATTGTATATTGCCTATTATTATGAAGTCTGCTTTATTTACCTGCGCAAGCGCGTGTGAAGTCTTTATATTTCTTTTTCTGTCAAATATACGGCAATACATAAAAAGTTTTATTGAATAAACCTACTACGGGTACATGCAATGTTTTCGTATATCCTTTATCTTTCACTGTACACCTTAATTGAACTCCTCCGCTTTTTCACTGGTCTTTTAGCAGTAGTTACTGTTCATTACATCTTAGCTTTTGTGATACGAGGGTAAATGTGCAGCTTGACATACTTTCTTACGAGCATTTTGTGTGAGTGCATACAGCTGTTAGGAGCAGTTAATTAACATAGGTTTTTGAATGTTTGCTAGAGGTAGCATCCGAGGATGTCCGGGTGGGCACCATACTGATTACAGTAAAGGGTATGATATAGCTCGAGTTCTCTCTTAATTTTCATTATTGGGTAGTTCACCGTGTAGATGTATAAATTGTAGTTCTCTAAATGGGCTCCTCCCGCAGGCGTGGGACTATTGACGCGGCTGGAACTCGTGCATTATTCGAACTAATCCTAAACAAATTTTACGAAGGTGATGAAAATACTAATTAATCATCGGGACGATTATGTATAAGTATGAAAGATACACATCATTAACAGTGTGATAATAAATGAAATTGGCTTTTACAGGATCGTGTGGATACAAGGCGAGCGCGACGCTACTCGGGAAAATTGAACGGAGTTGTGCTTGTGGGGGGCCGTAATTTTAAAAAATCTCCCTAGCCTCTTAATACGCCTGTGGTGACAGAATGGCAAATGTGGGTAATGGACCATTTTATGCGCAGTATCTTTACAAAAACACAACTTGAATATAATATTGGTCTGAATGGTATTAGAAATCCGCAAAAAGATGCGTTTTCTCGAAAATCTTGATTACACATTTGCAATAAAAAATCTGGTGAAACAGTTTTGACACAATTGCCTGTGTTATTTATTAAAAACAAAAATTGTTCAATATCTAAACTGGCCTGAAATAATATAAAAAATTATAGAACCATTTGTAGGTTTTTTTTCGGGGGGCTTTCTGTTTTCAATTAGGCCATATTGTGCAATTATACCATACAACGAATGTCCTCCTCATATATGAACTCTCTAATACCAGGAAGTTCTCTTATCGTTTAAATGAATTGTTATGCCTTTTGGGGCCTTCGGGGGGTAATTTTAAATATTCTTTTTTGCCTTTTAGCAAGCAACTTCGCAGGAACAGATTCTTAAAATTTGTTGTTTTGCATTTGCAAGAGTTACATATTTCAGCAACACCTATGAATGTACCGAGCAACAAAATATATATAAGGCGATCTTTAAAAAACACTTATTTTTTTTGAAATGCAGATTCCCGCCATTAGTGTTGGATGGGACAAACCCGTAAAATCTCTTTTCGGATAATCTTACTGGCTAAGCATATCGACAAAACACTTCAATATATCTACGGAAACCCAGAGTCCGGCCAGATAGCCAGCCAGCCCACGAGTGAGTGAGTGAGTGAGTGAGTGAGCGAGTTATGGAGTGAGTAAGTGAGTCAGTCAGTCAGTCAGCCAGTCAGTCAGTCAATGAGTCAGTCAGGCAATCATTCAGTCAGTGAGTCAGTCAGTCGGGAACTTGATTTTACCGGTATAGATTTTCACCCCTTGCTCGTGGTGACATGTTCCCAGGGAACCAAATGAAATCATTTTATTCTGGATAGCCGGTGTGGTGCAAGCATTCTACCTGGGCCCAAAAAGTTACTTATTCCGCAGTCAGAAGTAACTCTTAAAACTAGCGTCACGGGTGAGTTTTCGGCATATTTAGAAGTTAAGAGAAACATCTCACTAAATAAGTCTTTAAAACACTTTTGCCACAATATACAGGGGTCGTTATTCACTGCGTCAATCAGTCACTTCTTTACAAAGTTGTCCCACATAATACTACCAGGTCTTGCTAAGAATAAAAAAAACTTCTGATGTGTGAAAGATTTATAAAAAGGCCAGTCCACTGCTGCTAATTAAGCTTGTCCTAGCTTTGCGAATTCATATGTATAACCTTTCAGACAGAAGTGAATGCCCTTTTCTCGATGAAAAATAATGTTAAACGTTGCATAAATCGGTAAGGGCTTATCGTTTGAATTGTTTCGCCTCTTGAGGCCTGCTACCAAAAGGTCAATTTTGTGTTCGACGTGTGGGGAGTGTTGCAGGGAATAACGCTTTGTTTAATCGGTCCTGTCTTTACAGTATCTAACCTAACCAAACTTGAGTTGAAATATTAGAGCCCTTAGGACTGGTTAGCTGTACTTTGTGAGAAACCGAACGACACACAGATGATGCATTAGTGGTCTGAATTACGACATTAGTGAGCAGCACAATATTGCTGCTCATTTCTTGACCTTTAAATTGAGGGATGGGTTTGGCCACTTCTGTTTTACATGAGGATTGAGATGGGGCTTCGGTTCTATAGATCTAGTAAAAGTTAATGTAATGCACACAACCTATAGCTGTGTTGAGCAACACACCGTGCATGAAGTTGCTTGCGATTCTTCTTACCACTACTTGGAGAAGCAGCATGGCCTTCCTATGAGTGACTTTAGAGGTTGGACCATTATTATTCTTATAATGCACTTCTGTAATGACAAGCAGTTGCAGGTTACGTTTTATCTAATTGGCCACAAATTGAAGACTGGGCTGGCGATACCGATTTCAAGGGTACAAATATCAGTATAAAAATTGTAATTTTTTCCGAATCGGAAGACGACCGCACGAGACGCCATCAGATTAATCGCATTACTCCGTATAAAGACTTATTATCGAAACAGCCGCAATCTACACTTTGGCGCAATGCCTCAACTTCTTGCATCTTCATTTTAGATTGACAATTTGTATTAGAAGATATGGGTAGTTTCGTACTTTTTGTTTCCAACAAAACATGTCCAACAAACACAGCACCAGCAGCAAAACAAACATTTTGATGCAAAAAGTGGGCTCTTTCATGTATAATAGGGTGGACCATTGAGGGTTTATTGAAGTCATTTTCTGCATGGTAGTTTGTTGGGTGCCGCGGCATATTATTAAGAATGCACCAGCGTGGGCGGCCGTTCGTTGGGCTGCAAGGGGTTAGTGTTCGTGCAGTGGATTTTATCCAGCCCTCGTCCCACATTCCCTGCTTCTCTGTTTCCCATATAAGCTCCTAATGTGAGTCCACTAATGCTCCACTTAGTCTCCAAGGCTGTTTCCAAAAAACATTCCTGTTATTTATATGGAACGGTGTTACACATAGCGTTAAGAATTAAGTTGAATAGCCTACATATTCTTGCAGCTAAATTATGTTAAACATATTTCCAAATACAATACATAAAACAGCGTTCCATATGAAGGGGTTGTTTCAATGACCGCAAAACGGATCCACATACAGTGTTAGGGCTTAGGCGGGGTGCTTTTGCGGGTACCTTAAGACCTGCTGTTTATATAAAACAGCGTTCCTATAGATGTTTGGAGTTTGTGTAAGGTACTCCATTGTTACAACATTTCTGATTTCCTCTCCACAAAAATCGAGGTGATAAGCGAAGCTGGCGGATACAGTGGTGCTGTAAGTAAACCGCAAGCCCCGTTTCAAAACAGCCTTGACATGTTGCCTGCACTTAATACAGCAAATATAAAGCCGAAATCGAACGATCAGTGCGGTCCCTGACAATTCCAAACAATTGCCAATCAGAGCACAGTTCTACATAAAGCAGCACAGGATATATTGTTTTCACCTGCCTATTATTTTTATGGGTTTAAGCTGCATGTCAAAGATGCAAGGTAAATACATAAAGATAAGTACATAAAGATAAATACATACAAAACCAAGCATTATCACTGATGCGCTGCTTTTCAAAATACTAAGCAATATTATTGTGTACTCCTTACATTTCGCAAAAGGAAATATGTGTTCCAAATTACACTAAAATTAACTAGCGTAAATAAAGCAAATACCAAAACAATGACAGTTGGCATTAGGTGCACTTCAACGTATTGATCTTCTACTCAAAAACATAGGTAATAAAGATGGCATTAGCCGCAACTGAGTCACAAGAAAATATACTTGTACATACACTGCAGCACTTACTTAGAGAGACATTTTACGACACCATCACCAATAGCCCGCTAGATCTACTGCAGGGCGTAGGCCTGGCCCGCTGACCTTCAGAAGCTCCTCTTCTACGCCACCAGAATTCTCTAAGGAATTCTTAAGGAATTCCTAAACTGCCAGCTAGACTTGCAGAAAGCAGCTAGATTGCCAGAACAGTGGTTGTAGCTACGCATGCAGCGAATGGGAATTGAAAATGAGGAGCTGGTTGAATTAGGACAGAACTAATGGTTTGGCAGTCACGAAAACATTGGAATGCAAATGAGAGCATGTGGTAGGTCATTGAACCAGATAAAGGACTTAGAAAAAGAGAAAGTGGGGGAAAAAAATTCCCGCGCCTTCCCGCGAGGGGAACACGAGTAAATGCAGAGCATTGGGTGTCATTAACGCCGCGTAAAGTCGCGTTAGGGTGGGTATTTGGGTCGTAGTTGCGTTGGTGTTGGTTTGGGGTAGAGAGAGGAGAGTAAAGTCGCGTTAGGGTGGAGCGAGCGGCGTCAACCAAGGAAGGGAGGAGCAACGCAGTGACTGAAGCACGAGCGACCGTTAGCCGCTTTACTTTTGAAGCGCGCGCAGTAGATGGAGAGCAGTACGGGGGGGAGAGCGCGCATGCGCACGCAGCGCGCGCCCTTTCACGCCCAACCGTGCTGCTATCACGCACCTGTTACGCCGACACCGCGACGGAGCGAATGGGCTGACTACGACACATGCGCGCACCAGCTGCTGTTGAGAGAGAGGAAGGAAGGAGGAGAGGCGCACCTGCTGCGGACGCGGAGCTGGTGACGCCGTCCGACGCAGGAAGAGGCGAGGCTAAGAACTGCTCTGCATTTAAAAATGCCCACCGGGTGGGATCCGAAACCACGAATTGCTGAATAGGCGAGTAGCGCGATGACCACTACGCTACTGTCGGGGCTATTTTCCGCTCCGCTTTCTAGGGTATTTTTTGTAAGGTAATTTTGTTTCCAGCGCTTGTGGATGGTAGCCAGCGCGACTCGGACTTCTCGTGGAGAAAGGGACCTTCTTTTTAACGCCAACGCCGTGACATAAGTGTCTACAACATTTGGTGCAAAAGCCTTGAACCCTCGTAAGCTTCCTATTGCCCCAAGATTACCAGAACAGAGGCCCTCGCTATGCATGTAGCGAAAAAGAATGGGAATTAGGGGCTCGTTGAATTAGGACAGAAAAAAGCGTTTGGCAGCCAAGAAAACCTGTGAAAGAAAAGGAGAGCGTGTGGTGGGTGATTGAACCAAACAAAGAATTTGGAAAACCAGAAAGTGGAGAAAAAATGCCTGCATGGTGCTTTCCGAGTCCACGACCTCCAGAATACGCGAATAGTGCGATCACCACTACTCTCCCGGAAGAACTATTTTGCAGTTCACTGTCCGGGGTATTATGGTATGGTATTTTGGTTTCCTGTGCATGGGGGTGGTAGCCAGCCCCACTAGGACTACTCTGGGGGAATGGGATCTTCTTTTAAACCCCCAGGTCGTGACGCGAGTGTCTATGACATGAAAGGAGCCGCCGACCAGCGTTGAAGCCTCTTAATCTCCCTATAGTACCACGACTGCCAGAACAGCGGTCCTGACTATGCGTGTAGGGAATGGGAATGGGAAATGACGGGCTGGTTGAATTAGGACAGAAGTAAGGGTTTGGCACTCAAGAATACCTCGAAAGCAAACGGAAGGATATGTTGGGTCATTGAAGCAGGTAAATAATTTGGAACTAAAGAAAGTGGAGGAAAAATTCCAGCCGGGTGGGATCCGATCCCCACACATCTAGAAGACGCGTCTGGTGATATTACCGTTAGGCTACGGCTGCAGCTATTTTCTCCTCCACTTACTAGAATATTTATGGTAAGGTATTTTTGTTTCCAGGGCTTGGGGTTGGTAGCCAGTACCAATCCGACTACACGGTGTAAAACAGACCTTTGTAATGCCCGCGCCGTGACTCGAGTGTGTATGACATATACGGAGTGGTCGACCAGCGTTGAACTCTCCTAAGCTCCCTATGGCACCAAGACTGCGAGTACAGTGGGTCTCACTATGCATGTAGCGAGTGGGAATGGGAAATTATGGCTGGTTGAATTAGGACAGAAGTAAGACTTTGGCGCTCAAGAAAACCTCGGCAAGCAAAAGAGTGCGTGTGGTAGGTCTTTGAACCAGATAAAGAATTTGGAAAAAGAGAAAGTGCAAAAACAAATGCCCGTCGGGTGGAATCCGAACCCACGAACTCCAGAACACGCGCCTGTTGCGATGAGCACTACGCTACCAGCGCGGCTATTTTCCTCTGCATTTTCTAGGGTATTTATGGTAAGATATTTTTGTTTCCCGAGCTTGGGGTAGTACCCAGTGCCACTCGGACTACTCGGGGTGAAGGGGACCTTTATTTTAACCCACGGGCCGTTACTCGATTGTCTACGACATGCGAGAGTGGTGCACCAGCGTTGAACCCTCTTAAGCTCCCTATGGCACCAAGGCTACCAGAACAGAGGACCTCGCTATGCAAGTAGCGAATGAGAATGAGTAATGATGGGCTCGTAGAATTAGAACAGAAATAAGGGTTAGGCAGTCGAGAAAATCTCGAAAAGCACAGGAGAGAGAGTGCCAGGTCATTTAACCAGATAAACCATTCGGAAAATCAGAAAATGAATAAAAATTTCTCCAGGGTGGGATCCGAATGCACGATCTACCTGATACGCGTCTGGTGCGATGACAACTACGCTACAGGTGGGCTATTTTCCTTACACTATTTAGGGTATGTATGGTGACGTGTTTTTATTTCCAGCGCTTTGGGATGGTAGCCAGTGCCACTCATACTACTCGGGGTGAAGGGGACCTTCCTTTTAACCCCCGGGCCGTGACTGCTTTGTGTACGACGTGTCGAGAGTGGTGGACCAGGATTGAACACTCTTAAGCTCATTATGCCAAAATGTTTCATTACAGAGGCCGTCGCTATGCATGTAGCGAATGAGAATGGGAAATGAAGGGTTTGTTGAAATAAGACAAAAATAAGGGTTGGCCGTCCAGTAAACCTTGGAAAGCAAATGGGAGGATGTGAAAGGTCATTGAAATTGATAAAGAATTTTGAAAAAAAGAAAGTGGAGAAAAATGCCGCTTGGTTGGGATCCGAATCCACAAGCTCCAGAATATCGGTCTGGTGCAATGACCACTACGCTGCTGGCGGAGCTGTTTTCCCCTCCACTTTCTTGGGTATTTATGTAAAGGTATTTATGTTTCCTGCGCTTGGGGGTGGTAGCCAGCGCCACTCGGACTACCGGGGGTAAAGGGGGACATCATTTGTAACCCCCGGGGCGTGACGCAAGTGTCTACGACATGTCGAGAGTGGTCGACCAGGGTTGAACCCTCTTATGCTTCGTGGCACCAAGAGTGCCAGAACGGAGGCCCTCGCAATGAATGTAGTGAGTCAGAATTGTAAATGAGGGGCTCGTTTAAATAAGGCAGAAATGAGGATTGGCGGTCAAGCAAACCTTGGAAAGCAATTAGGAGGATGTGGTAGGTCATTGAAACAGATAAAGAATTTGGAAAGAGAGCAAAAGAAAGAAAAATGCCAGCCGGGTGGGAGTCGCTGTGCATGTAGCGAATCAGAATACGTGATGAAAGGCTCGTTGATATAAGGCATAAATAACGGTTGGCAGTCAAGCAAAACCCGGAAATCAAAGTGGAGGATGCGGAAGTTCACTGACGCAGATAAACCCTAGGGTGAGGCAACGCTGGGGTGGGAGGGGTTCAAGCGCAAGCGGAGAGCAACCGTCGACCGAAGGGCCGCCGGAGAGCGGCACACCGGTTATATGCCCAGCGCGCCCGTAGGAGAGGATACCGCGAAGAGAGAGAGTACTGCACATGTGCAGCACCGCGCGCAGCACCCCCCACCAAGAGCGCGCTGGGACGCACACGCTCACACCTGGTCACGCGCTGGCGCGATTGCGGCTGCCGCGGCTGTGACGCAACACAATCCCACACAATCCACTTTAATCCAATCCAATCCAAATTCAATATAAGTCAAGCCAAGCCAAGCCAGCCAAGCAAATTCAATCAAATCCAATCCAATGCTCCTCGCGAGAGAGTGTTCCCTATCAGAGAGGAGAGCGGGAGAGTGGCTGCGGACAACAACGGACGCACGCGGACAACAACGGACGCACGCGGACAACGACGGACGCACGCAGGAAGGACAGGGCTGCCCACAAGAAATGCTCTGAGCGTCGCATCTAAAAAAGGATAGATAGATGTAACTTTATTAGGGAAAGGGCTGGCTCAGAGGCCTATAAGAATGGTTTGTAGGGCGGAAATGGAAGGGGTAACATTAAGCCCAGCTCAGAATTTCAGCATCGCGTGCGAAGTCCTAGGGGGAACGCAGGACTCAGGCTGCATGCGTGTGTTCTGGTGGCGAGATTCAGTACTCGTATGTACGTTGGAACTTGGTGGCGATGGCGCGCGCGAAAAGCCTCAAGTCCGGGACACTCCCATACAAGATGCTGCATAGTGGGCGGACCCCCAGGTCGCATGTTCGACAGGTACTTCGGGATGGCAGGGCTCAGCTTCTTCAGGTTGCTGGCGTCCATGGCGAGGGATGTAGGCTCGCCATTTAGCAATGACATCATCGGTGGGTGCCGCTCCAGCTCGAGCCTTATGGATGAATACCTCGGCAGCACGCGGCAGTCCGCTCAGGCAATGGATGGGGGTCAAGGGGTGTTAATGCGAGGAGCACTTGCCGTCCGCGTTGCTTCAGGAAGTCACGCTAGTCGTCGGGGTCCTGGAGTGGACGGGTGGTAGTGAACCCGCGTTCAGCGACGGCCAACCGGAGCTGAGAAGCGCGCTCGCCAACGCGTGAGCGGCCTCATTTACGAAGCCACCCGCGTGTCCGAGAACCCAGGTCACATGTACGTCCACATTGTATAGTATCGAAATTGCACGGCACCTGGTCCTAATTTGATGAATTAGACAGCCGTGCCATGGAATCTTGTGTAGCTTTTGACGGCCTGATTGGAATCTGTGTAAATAGCGAGGCGCTCCCCTTGGGGAAAGGCGCCTTGAGACTCTTGTTACGATAAGAAGTCCAGGGCCATGTGAATAGCGGCAACTCCAGTTCACAAGAAATGGGGAACTCCTGATCATTGTAGTGGAGCACCAGGCCACGGCGCACGTAACATTGAGGGTGGTAGAAAGCAATGCCTGCGCGGTGGGTGGTAGAATCCAAGGAGGCGTCTTTGAAAATGGCTCCAGGATCGGCATCGGCACGGGCAGCCTGAGCGGATAACTGGAAAGCGTGGGACGATTTGGTAATCTTCCGGGTAGTAGTATTGAGCCGGCAGACGATTTCGGCAGAAAAAAAAGAAACTGGAGAAAAAATGCCGGCCGGTTGGGATCCGAACCCACGACGCCTAGAATACTGGTTTGGTGCGATGATCACTACGCTACCGGCGGGGCTTTATTCCCCTCCGCTTTCCAGGATATTTATTTTAGGTATTTTTTTCCTGCGCTTGGGGGTAGTAGCCAGCGCCACTCGGCCTAGTCGGGGTGAAGGGGAGATCATTTTTAACCCCCGGGGCGTGACTCTAGTGTCTACGACAAGTCGAGAGTGGTCGACCAGCGTTGAACCCTCTTAAGCTTCCTATGGCATCAAGAGTGCCTGAACAGAGGCCCTCTCTATGCATGTAGCGAATCAGAAAACGAAAGGTGGGGCTCGTTTAATTAGGACAAATATAACGGTTGGCAGTCAAGCAAACCTTGGAAAGCAAAGTGGGGATATGGAAGGTCAATAAAACTAATAAATAATTTCGAAAGAAACAAAGTGGTGAACAAATGCTGGCCGGTTGGGATTTGAACCCACGACCTCCAGAATACCGGTCTGGTGCGATTACCACTACGCTATCGGCGGGGCTACTTTACCCTATACTTTCTAAGATATTTTTGTTAAGGTATTTTTGTTTCCTGCGCTTGGAGGTGGTAGACAGAGCAGCTCAGACTACACGGTGTGAAGGTGTCCTTCTTTTTAACCTCCGTACCATGACTGGGGTTTGCACATGTCGAGAGTGGTCGACCAGCATTGAACCCTCCTAAGCTTTCTATGGCACCAGGACTGCCACACAAAGGCCCTCGCTATGCATGTAGCGAATCAGAATAGGAAATGAAAGGCTCGGTGAAATAAGACATAAGCTTTGAAGTCAAGAAGACATCAGAAAGCGAAAGGGAGTGTGTGGCAGGTCATTGAAGCAGGTAAAGAATTTGAAAAAAAGACAGAAAGAAAGTGAAAAACGCTTGCCGGGTGAGATCCCACCCAACGAACTCCATAATATCCATGTGGTGCGATTACCAGTATGCTACCGGTGGGGCTATTTTCCCCTGCACTTTCTAGGGTATTTATGCTAAGGTGTTTTTGTTTCGAGCTCCTTGATGGCCAGGCCATCATTCCGAGCCACAGCATCAAGATAATGGGCCTACATATTCAGGCCAACACCAATGTGATGTATCGTTGCAGCGTCCCAAGCACAGCACCAATATAATCATACACAAGATTAGGCTAGTTACCACCAAAATCCAGGCCTCAAGGAATTCGATACTTTTAGATGATTTCAAGCATTAGCCCGCACGAAAATCACTGACGTTAGGCCTCTGTCCCATTATCGGTGAAAAGGACATAGATGGTTTATTTTATAATTATAAAGGCAGTTGAGCAAGCCATTGCTCTTCCCCTGAGTGCATCCAAAAAGAGGCTGCTTAGCATAGGGCTCTACACACAGTGGAAGAGGTAATAGAGGGCCATCTTAATAACCAGAAGCTCCGAATGAGCAGAACTGCGGCGGGTCGCCGCATTCATCACCGGATTGGCTGGGTAGCACAGACAGTCACTCCGCTTGATGTACTCCTAGAGTTTTGGCGACAAGAACTAAAGATGCTCCCTTTGCCTAGAAATAAGAACCCCTCAACCATGAGGGTGACCGACAAGCACGGGCTCAAGCACTCAAAACCACTCTCGGTGGGGATCATGCAGATATCTACAAAGACGCACCCGACATCGAGTGCAGCAGTACGCAGTAATCGTGGCTACCTCCAGAACCAACCTGCTTGCTTGTGCCTAACTCCAGACCGAAGACATGAGGGCAGCATAAGAGGCAGCCATCATCTTGAATCTCACTCAACTAGGGGTTTGTAAGGTAGCCACCGTTTTTCAACAAACCTACCGGAATTACCAGTCGGGTTTGGGGCCCCGGCCTGCACTGCGTGTGCTAAAAAACTCCCCAAATTGTTTAAAAGGTTTATCTGGACACCCGCTCACGCTTCTATGGAGGGCAACGAATGAGCCCATCAAGCCTGCACTTTTACCCCCTTGCTATGGAGGTGCATGAGGACGGTCAACCACTTCTCTCTTACAGAGAGAAAACGCAGCATTATAGCCTTCTAAGACAGGCCCTACCTTCGCCTTACCCGGAACTTTGCATAGAACAACAAACTACCCTACGGCTCATACAGTCCGGCTCCTTCCCACACCCGACACGTCTTCACTTAATGCACCCAAATAGTTACGAAGCAGAATGAAAATTTTGCTCAGAAGTAGGAACGCTCTGTAATATAATCGGGGTGTGCGACTTTAGCCCTGAGCACCCTCCTCACTTTTCATCAACTACCTAAGAACAGCAATGGGAGATGCTGCTGTCAAGCCCCTCTTGAGGTGGTGGACAGAGCACAGGCTGCGCGGACTGGATATGGGCTACAGTGAAGAAGGAACCATTCCCTTGTGCCGCACTCTGGGTGGTTCAGAAATCTGAATCGAAGCATTTCCTCATCCTTCTGCTCCTACTCTTCCGCCCCCGCCAGCTCCTTCTTCATCTCTGCCGCCGATCTCGTCGCCTGCTTCCGTGACTGCAGAGACGGAGAAGTCACGTCGTCTAACACCGGGTTTTGAGAGTTAATTTTATATAAACGTTTCCACTTATCCGCTGCACCAATACAACTGAACCAACCACCGTTCATGCATCATGCAGTCATTCAACCTTACCTGAAATATCTCATTGAAGTAATAGTAGTGTGGTTAAGTGCATTTCACTTCTCTCTGGTTTAACTATTTGTAGAGCGAAGTTTGTCATTTGAAATAGCGTCGCATGAGTAATCGTTGTGGGTGTCGTGTAGAGCTTTGCTTTCCAACCACATTCACAGGGTGGATAGGCGCTAATTTTTATACTAGGTAGGGTAACCTATAAACGTAAACTTGACGTTTCTCCTAATGTACCGGATCGCGAATCTGTATGTATTGAAGTTGAAAGTCCTAACCTTTTTAACGTTAACACGAAAATAGTTTTTGCCTGCATCGACCATTCCCCGCGCTTTCCTTTCTCAAACCTCTGCTCCGCTTTTGATTCTCTCCTGTATTCTCTGTCAAACGGAAACTAAAACGTCGTAATCGCAGGGGATATAAAAATAAACCTTCTACAGGACTCGGTTGCGCACGTTAATGAATGCACTAATTGCTTTCTTGGCTATGGACGTGAGACACTAGTTCCCGCACCAACCCGTTCTTCGAGCACCAACTCATGGACACTTATTGATCATGCGCTAACAAATGCCATCACCCCCCCTGAAGCGTTTATCATTCGAGCAAGCATTCTGATCATTATCCAATAGCCCTTCGCTTTCACTGAGCAAACAACTATTCAATGGATTCGTCATACAGAACAATATTCAACAAACAGCAATTCCTAGAGTTAATATCAGACGCCCCTTCTCCCGAGTCTTGTCGCGTCAAGAGGCTCAGTCAGCGTACAGTGAATTTACGGCGATAATCAACAACGGCTTAATTTCGTCTAAATCTACAGTAAAGTGTCGTGAAAACTTCTCATTCCTTGAGAACCCCTGGTTAACTCCCCGATCGCTCAAATGTATGCGTAACAAAGAAAAGTTGTACAAAAAAACAAAGCGGCAAAAAACAAAGTGGCAGAAAAGAGCTCATAAGAAGAAAATTATTTCCTGTCTTGATGATGGTTGGGGTTTATGGCGCAAGGCCAACTGGGGCAAAGAGCGCCAAAAGAATAGTCATATATGAGGGGTGAAACATTAGGCACTAAGTAAAGTCAGCAAAAACAAAAGTAAAATAACAAAACGACAATGAGCATGGCTGGTGTATAGGGCCAGATTTTATTATGCGTGATAGGAAATCAGGAATAAAAACTTGACGTCTGACAAATACTCAAACACACGCTTCACGGAAACAATGGAATCGTCACCTAGAAAAAACGATGGATGCAGGGGAATATGTTGTCTGTAGAGTTCTCTGAAGTGTTTGTGTCGTGTTGTGTGAAGTGCCTTGCCTGTGATTAGTATGTGCACTACGGATAGGGCCTCTCCGCACCTGCTGCACGGTGGTCTAGGACATCCCGTTAGCAGATACGAGTGCATTGCCAGGGTGTGCCCCATCTGCTGCCTACCCAAGGCGACTACCGTGTGTCTGTTGTGTGAGTCAGTTGTGTATCGTCCCAAGTGTGGCTTTATGACGTGTAGTTTGTTATCTGTCTGTTCATTCCACTTTGCTTGCCATTTCCTACGAAAATAATTTGCTGTCTTCAAAAAGGAGGATAAGACTGCCACGAATGACTACAGACCAATTTATATACTCCCATTTTTCACTAAAGTGATTGAAAGGTACTTGAACAACGTCTTCTAAACTACCTCAACAAGTTCGCAATTCTGACGCCTCGACCGTTCGGTTTCCGGCCCGGTTACTCCACTAATCTTGCTCTAATATCGTTGTCTGATCAATTTAAAAAGGCAATTGATGAAGGTAAAATAGTCAGATCCATCTTCATTGATTTGAGTAAGGCATTTGATTCCATAAATTATGATATTCGTTTTAAAGCAAAGCTTTTTACCTCTACCCCCAAAGGGTTCTTTCGCGACCGTTGGTGTCACCAGAAAACTCCAGCGAACAAATAAATGAATTTACTGGCACCACCGGGAATCGAACCTGGAACTAATAGACTAACAAAGCAAGAGCCCGTTGTCTTACCGATTTAGCTACGAGCCCACGCGAAGACTGGGAAGACAACTGATGTACTCACCAAGCACATCTACGGGTTTACCCCCTGCGTTCTCGATGAATGCCACGTGAAAGCGTCACGCGACCACTCACGACCGTGTAGCGGCCCTGTGCGCACCTTGCTCATGTGCTAAGAGTTACAAAAATAAAAGGAAACTCACACCAATCCATGGCATCTCACTTCTAGTACGCCAATGTGCTAAAAAGCAAAAACGCCCGTGTGTACGAGATTTCGGTGCACGTTAAAGATCACCAGGTGGTCAAAATTAATCTGGAGCCCTCCACTACGGCGCGCCTCATCGCCTGCGTTGCGTCGGCGCGTTAAACCCTACACTCAATCAAACCAATGCGCTAAAGCCTGAGGCCTCCAGCGTTCACGTAAACAATCACAGCTCCTTGCCGTCCGCCTCACGCCAAACCAAGGAATACATTCAAATACTTCTTGATGGCCAGGCCATCACTTCAAGCCCCAGCATCAAGATCCTGGGCCTACATCTCGAGGCTAACACCAAGAGTGACGTCTCTTTGCAGCGCCTCAAAAACAGCATTAATCAAATCATGCACATGATCAGACGAGTTGCCACCAAGAAGCGAGACCTAGAGGAATCCGGTACCTTTCGATTATTTCAAGCGTTTGTCCTCTCGAGAGTTACCTACGTCAACCCCCTGTCTTCTTCTCGACAAGGAAGACATAGAGATGCTTTATATAATGATTATAAAGGCGGTCGAGCAGGCCATTGGTCTTCTCTTGAGTGCGTCCACACAGAGGCTGCTTAGCACGGGGTTCCACAACACGGTGGAAGAGCTAATATAAGGCCATCTTTCTAACCAGAAGGTCCGATTTAGAACTGCGACGGGTAACAGCATGCTTCACCAGATTGGCTGGGCCACCCAGAATGTCACTCCGCTTGACGTACTCCCAGACTCTTGGCGACTGAAACTAAAGATACTCCCTTCGCTTAGAAATATGAACCCCTCACATGATGAGGGTCACCGAAAAGCGCGGGCTCAAGCGCTAAACACCACCCTCGGTGGGGATCATGCAGTTATCTACACAGACGCCTCCACACATTGAGGGCAGCAATACGTCATCATCGTGGCTACCTCCAGAACCAACCTCCTTGCGTGTACCTCGCTTAGGACTCAAGAAATGACGGCAGCAGAGGAGGAAGCCATCACCTTGGCTCTCGCTCAACTAGGGGTTCGGAGGGTAGTCATCGATTCCCAGCAAGCCTACTGGAATAACCAGTAGGGTTGGGTGTCCTGACTTGCACCCCGTGTGCTAGAAAAACTCTCCAAGCGGTTTCGTTTAGCTCATCGGGACACGCGCTCACGCTTCAATGGAGGGCACCAAACACGGCCGCCAACAAGCCTGCGCTTTTACCTCCCGTGCTATGGAGCTGCACGAGGACAGTCACCCGCTTGTCATGTTCAGGGAGATAACCAAGCATCATCGCCTTCTGACACAGACCGTACCTTCGCCTTACCCTGACCTTTACAGACAACAACTATCCTACGGCTAATACAATCCGGGCTCCTTCCAACAGCCTACGCGTCTTCACTTAATGTGTCCCAATCGCTACGACGCTGAATGTACATGTTGCTCAGAAGTAGGAACACTCCGCCCAGCAATCGGTGTGTGCGACTTTAGTCATGAGAAACCTCCTCTCTTTCCGTGAACTACCCAACAAGAGCAATGGGAGATGCTGCTGTCTAGGCCCTCTCTACCTACCCAGCTTCAGCGGGTGCACAGAACACAGGCCGTGCGGGCTGCATATGGGCCCCACAGAAGAAGGAATCACTCCCCAGGGCTGCACTCTGGACCGTTCAGAAATCTGAACAGAAGTATTTCTTCCTCCTCCACCTTCCATGCCGCAAATCTCGTCGCCTCCGTCCGCGGCGTAGAGACGGGGAAGACAGACTAACACCAGGTTAGAGCTTACTTTAATTTTATAAAAAAAGTTTCCCCTCTTGTGCTACACGAATACAACTCAACCAAACACCGTTCATGCTTCATGCATTGGTTTAACCTTAACAAGAATATCTCTTTGAAGTAGTAAATGTTGTGGTTAAGTGCATTTCACTTCTCTCTGGTTTTGCTGTTTGGAGAGCGATGTGAGTGAATTTAGGTGACGTGGCATGGGTAATCGTATGGGTGCCGTTTACAGCTTTGCTTTCCAACCACATTCACTGGGTGGATTGGCGCGATTTTTTTTTAAATTATCTTCATTATATATAATTGGTCCCCCCTTTAAACCTCATTGGGAATTACTTGCGCGATCGAGAACAAACAATTAACGTATCAGGCGCACTGTCGGATACTAAAATAGTAATTATAGGCTTACCACAAGGGTCTATACTTGGTCGAATCCAATTTAATTTACATTAATGACCTCCCAAACTTCCTCTCGTTCCGCATGGACACCTCAAGGTGACGGTAGTGATGGTAGTGGCGACACCATGGACCCCGAGCCCATGTGGGTTAGACCCACCCACGCCCACGGCTGTGCGAGGCTTTGCCTTGTCCGGGGAAAAGAGTATCCTGGTGGTTGAGCCAAAGCCAGGGTGGTTTTGGACCTTGATGGCCTCCTGGCAGAGGCAACACAACACTTTGGCCCCCTCTTCCCGTAGATGGTGCCCCCAGGCTGACGCGACCTGGGGGAATCAGCCAGTCGCCTTTTCCTGTATTCTCCATTATTTTACTTTCTTATTTTCGTTTCTAAGCCTGTTCTGTCATCTTCTCTCTTCCTCGTTTCTCCGTTTTTTCTCCACGTGGCAAGGGTTAACCCTGTGCAAAGGCTTCACCCTATATTCGAAACATGGGGTTATAATGGCAATGTGCACTTGGCGTGGCCTGAAAAGCCATTCTTTCGTGTTTGTATTCATGGTAGATGACTTGCCTTGCCACTGAATTCATTCCATATTTTATAGCTTCCTTCTCCATTCCACTCAAAAGAACTGATCGGCCCCCGAAGCGAGGCCGCACCGAAGAACTGTTCAAACGGATTTCTAACCTACTTTTCAAGCACCCTGACAACTTTCCACAGTTTCTAATCATGCAGTCAGCTGATAAGGCAACTCCCGCCGCCAGCAAATCTGTATTTTTAGTTGAAAAGTTCATTGAAAGTTTGATAGGCAAAAACTATGACACAAAAAAGCTCACTTCTGGTGACCTGCTGATCGAAGTCAAGAGTAAAGAGCAGTCCAACACCCTTTGAAGCAAACCAAGCTAGCCGACCATGAAATAACAGTGACTCCCTACCATCTCCTAATAGCTTCCAAGGTGTCAACTCCGAAACAGAAAAGCATGTTGTTGGACAAGTTGGTTCATATTCATACAGAAAACTCCGCATTCGGACGGGACAAGGCAAAGAAGACCAGTCCTGCGCCCGTCCTGTCTCTTCTTTTTCTTGTCGCGTCCGAATGCGCAGTTTTAAGTCCGAACCAGAACTGATCAACGAAACAGACTCTGTCCTGTGTGAAGGTTTGCCCGAGCAGGGGGTAACCGCTGCGCGACGAATCATCATAAGACGAGACGGAAATGATATTGAGACGAGGTACATAATATTGACCTTTGATCCCTGCACTTTGCCTGAGTACGTAAATGCAGGATTTCTGCACTGTAAGACTAGAGCATACATCTCAAACCCGCGACGTAGTTTCATTTGTCAGAGGTATGGGCACGGCAGCAATTCGTGCCGAGAAAAACAAACATGTGCGAAGTGCTCTGAGCCGCACCACTCTGCAGACGACTGCACAAAGCCACAACTTAAGTGCAGCACCTATGTAGGACCGCATGGAGCATACTCTCGCTCTTGCTGGAGTGTAGGAAGAAAAAACAATATTCTACCTAAAAGTGACGCAAAATGTTTCATTTTGAGAAGCCCGTAAGCGTTCTGCTCTGCTTCCTCCAGGGAGCTACGCCAGCGCGGACCGCCAGAGGTTAGGGCGGCGTCTGGCTTCTGCGGCCACTCACGCCACTGAAACTGACTTGGGGGCGCGTCCACCCCCCGAGGCACTGCCCCTGGCAGGCCAAAAAACTCGTGCATCACCAGTAGATCCCGCAGGCGTTGCACCTGAACACAACTGCTCTGGGAATTGCGTTGCTGTCGCTCCTCGACAGACTCCGGCCGCCGAAACAGCGGTGGTAATAGATGTGCGTACAAGAGTCCCGTCTTCTGCAGCCTCGGCAAAAGGTGGTGGCTGAACCATCTGCCATTCCATTAAACGCGTTGCGGGATGAGCACCATTAAACGCGTTGCGGGATGAAAAAAAAAAACCATCTTCCCGTCAATGCCCCAAATCTCGGACGAGGCCATGAATGTCACGCCATCTCGAGCTGCATCGCAGTCATCCACAGAACAGCGCGACAGTCTTGGCCGCAGCAAAAAACCACACGCTCCCCGAGTCACTGGCCCTGATTCGGGCTCAGTGACATAGTTGTCTCCATTCAAGCAAAGCTATGCTCAATATCTTTCCTCTAATCTTTTATGGCAGTTCAAAGCATTATGGAATGAAACTGTAGGAGATTAAATTACAAAACTTGATGACGTCTACTAAATCCTTCATAAGTAACATCCAAATATCCTAAGCCTCAAAGAAACACACTTAAAACCTATACAAACCAACTTTCTTAAACAATGCTCGGTATGCATGAGAGACACGGACTGCTGCACTCACTCGTCTGGTGGTGTAGTGATTGTCTTGCAAAAGTATGTCCCCCGCCGACATCTTCGGTTCCTGACTGCCCTCGAAGATGTGGCAGTCCGAGCAATCGTCTTTAGTATGTTAATAATAGTTTGCTCTCTATACATTCCCCCGTATTACTATCTATCGAGCTCATAATTCGAGTCCTTTATAGATGAGCTCCCCAAAACCTTTTTATTGGTAGGCGACTAGAATGCTCAGAGTGAACTCTGGGGGTCTCAACGGAGAGATGCCCGGGGCCGCTTGCTAGAAAAGTTTTTATTTTCTTCGAGAGCTTGTTTACTGAATAAAAAACAGCCGATATACTACACCACTACACACAACACTTACTCACACATAGACCTGGCAGTCGGCTCTTCTGTCCTGTTTCAATCTGTTGAATGAGGAGTGGACAATAGGTTTTATGGAAGCGACCACTTTTCTGTCATGCTGAAAAGCATTGGCAAAATCCCCAACCATTCCAACTCGTAAAATGTTTTAGGAATCTGCTGCAGATTGGCTAAAATTTAAACAGGTAATCCCAGAATCATACACATCTATAAGCCATTTGGGCATTGATGAAGCCTGTGAACTGATTACAGACCATATACTACATGCCGCCGAGTGCTCAATTCCGCAAACATCTGGTGCCACACCTAACACTAGGAGGCCGTGGTGGAATGAGCAGTGTCGGCATGCACGGAAGGTTCAATGTCCTCCGCAGTTCCTCCGCAGTTATCCCACTACTGAAAACCTCATTTCCTTTAAACGTCGAAAAGCACAAGGAAGGCGCATTCACCAGCAATTCAAAAGGGAGAGCTCGCGCTCTTTTTATGACTTCTATCAATTCATACACAGATAAAGGCAAAGTATGGAATACAATAAAAATCTTAATAGGCTTAAAACACACAGCCTACCCTTGGGTAGCAGTGCGGGTGACACCCTGGAGGACCAGGCAAACGCACTTGCAAAACCCTTTCAATATGTTTCAAGTTCTACTCACTACACGAATACTTTTTTACACCACAAATCATCCATGGAGAAAAACCTACTAGAGATAACAAAACATCCGACGAACCATACAACTCGAAATGTTCTGTAACAGAGCTATTGGTTGCCCTAGAACCAAGTAGGGCTTCAGCACCAGGGGCAGATACAAGAAGAGATTACCTACACAGAAGTGTCGTTACGGCACTAGACGTATTTAAACCTGCACAAAATGTTGTCCTCAATCACCTTTTTAAAGCTCTTGTGACTGCTGATAAATTACAACTGAAAATTACATGTTTGCTGGATCCCTGGACACAGTGGCATTCTGGGCATTGCATTTGCCTACAAGAACGCCACTTTGGTGGCCCTCCATAGTGGTTTTGACGTCGCAGAAATCCTTTACCTCGATTTGAAGCCAGTGATCTGAAGGGGAATCCGTAAATGGTGGCAGGACACGTGGGACACACACAGACAACAAGCTCCACTCAATGAAATCACACCTAGAAAGATACACAACAGAAAAACAAAAGAGATTCATTGAAATATCGATTTTAAGGCTACGCATAGGCAACACGTACGCTACACACGCGTATCTTTTAAATGGCACACTCCCTCCGGTTTTTGACAAATGTGGGCACCGGCTCTCCGTACTCCATGTGTTAATTGAGTGCGCCTTCTGCAATGTGACAAGAAACGGGGCATTTCCCTAAAGTCTATACCTTCAACATTCCGTTACACCCGTTACTCTTTTTAGGAGATGAACCTGTGTTCACAAACAATTCTCTTTTAGGTTATTTTGCAGATGCCAAGTTTTTAAAGCTCAGTTCGTACAGTGGGTGACCTCAGAGCCTACAAGCATTGAGCGAAGTCGTGATCTTTTAAGTGTTCGCACGAGGGGCCCGCGCACGTAGCGTGCTCTTCGGCTCGAGCTACAGTCACGTTACATCGATAATCCCTTTCATCCGCCATTATGAAAATCTCAATTTTTTAGTTTACGGGCCCTCTAAACAAATATATACAGTATTCTAGCATATATCATACTCATTTTATACATATTTTAAGCTCAATCCTAATTAATGACGGACCGCTAACATAGTTTTGCCGCTCTTTGGTCCTAGATACCCTTGCGCCAATAAACACAAATATACATACATACATCCCCCACTGCCTAACACCTCCGGTCGACTGCCTACTTTACGCGAATGGCACAACCATTTACACTGCCCACGAAAATATCAGTGAAATTATAAAGCAGCCAAGTAAAGACATTACGAAACTTAGTATGTGGTGCGATAGGAATAAGCTAGTAATTATTCCATCTAAAACACAATTTATGTTATTTAGTTCCCGTAAGCTCAGGCACGATAATATGACCTTACTCAATACCTCCCACCCCATATTCCCAAGCTATCAATGCTTGTTTCTCGGTGTACAACTGGACTGCTCCCTTAAATTCACTGCCCACATTCAGTATTTAAAAATAAGCGGCATATGGTATCAGAGTTTTGTTAAAAGCGCGTAAACATTTTAACGCATCAACCCTCATTTCTCTTTACGATGCATTCGTTCATCGCCACATCAACTACTGTATTGCGTCTTGTGGCCTCACTTATCATTCGCACCTCACACACCTTCAGCACATTCAAAACCAAGCGGTACGACTGATAACATCCAGCCAGTACAACGCGCACGCACCCCCCATTTTCCGGGAAATAGACGTTTTTACAGCTGAAAAACCCGTTCTGTATACCCCTGAAATATTTTCGTACAGTTTAACCAAAAATTAGGAATACTTATACAAAATAATGAAAAGTAACTTATAAATTCTAACAACACACCGTTCTCACTTCAACACACTTATCTTCTTACGAGAGTACGCAAGAACAACAGAACCCCAATGGCACTGCTATAATAACTGGAACAACCTCCCCCTTGAACCTAAAGACCTGTCGCATATTTCTTGATTTAAACACTCACTCAGAACATTTTTATCCCGCTAATTCTTGTGCTCTGATTTTTAGTGTGATTACCAAAAATCTTTAATAATTATGTATTTTGTCTTTGAAAATATTTCTGTCACACAAACATATATAATTTGTTAGCCTTGTTTGTCGTACTTTTCACCTTGTCTACTCTACGCGTGACTTCATTTTCTGTACCGTTTAATATCCGTTCTCGCGTTTACTAAGAAGAGGTCCCACTACGGTGTTCACTTTGGCACTTCTTGCTGTATATTGTGTTGGATGACATTCACCAGGATCTAATAAACGTTGTTTCATGTCAAATTAGAAAAAATAAAAAGCTAAGTTTGAAACAAAGGCTTTTTATTCTTGTATTAAAATATGCTAAACCTGCTACAGTGAAATGTTTGGGAGTAATAGAACTTTGTTTTAATGATGAACACAACACTTTTGGGAGGCGTTATACTGTTAGCTGAAATTCGCATTTACAGAAATAGAGCACCGCTGTTATAAAGTATTAAAATCATTGCAAACCTTATTCAAAATCACGTTTACAGCAAACTAATATTCCATACTCCTTTTTACGTACTGTGTACGCGACCAAAGACCGCGAAAAAAAAAAACGAGCGGTAACAGCAATATCCCGTCTATAGCTCGGTAACGACGAGGCTAAGAAAATATTACCACTCGTTTGTTCGATGCACGAAGTCGTTTCCACACCTTTCGGGAAACGTGTTTCTAAGCATACACACGCTTGGACATGGTATTTTGTAGATTTGATCATTTGAGTATTTTCTGAAACGCATTTTTCTGCGCAATAGCCAAATACCTCAAAGGCTCCGAGCACTGCAACCAATCGTTGACACCTTGATTTTGGAAGTTGATGTTCGAATTGAAGCGGCAGTCGAACCCATGGGGATGTTAAAACTACTACCATAAACCACTAAACTACGTTGTAAATTATCCTTGATAATAAATTTACCAAAAATTTGTTCGAGAACAAAGATTTTTATTAAACAAAGTAAACTGCTTATTTACCTACGATCATCAATGAGTGAACATTTTTTATTTAGTGATCACACCGAGGGCTCTTACTTAAGTTTGCTGCAGTTCAGTTGTATATTTTTTGAATTGGACTGCGCGCCACTGCGAGGTTATGTATTAGCTCTAGTTGGACAAAAACTTTGCCAATGCTTTCCTTGAGTTCCCAGGTACTCCATAAAATCCAAGCACCTAGCTTCGGCACTCCCATTAGAACAACGAAACCAGACACGACGACACGAGACATTTTACAGACACGACGAGTTATTTATATAAACTCAGCTTCAAAAAAATCTGTGGGTCTTTTGTGCAGTAGACGGTTTCCGTGTTCCCAAATATACCCACCTACAAGACTCAGCTGTTCATTTTTCGAGTCCCCGAAGATGTTGCTGGATAAGTGGCGTAAAAAATGCGCCATCAATTACCCCTGCCTGTCTTGCTTCGTTAGTTATACCCGTACACCAATTTATTTTTCTCCCCACTTACAGCCGCGTGTGAAGGGCTTGGTCCCCATGTAGCACAGTGCACATGCCCAAAGAATGCATTTTAAGAGAAAATTTTATTGAAAGGCTCATTATAGAGGTATACTATTCTTGTTATACTGAGCAAATTTGAGATTTCAAACGAGACGTTTTATTACGCCATCAATACGTCTTAGTTTACAGACTGATATATTTCGGTCGCCCCTATAAATCTTGAAAACGTTTACAAATATTATTCTTGTCAGTGCTTGTACTATGCATTTACAAGAGTTCTCGTAGAAATAGCTGTTTGAGAAGTCTCAATCTATTTCAATGCTTCTACAACACAACTTGTGTTTTATGTGGGGGCACTCTTCAGGTCAGAGCAACTTGTTTACCGTAATAAACATGAGGACAGTTACAATCACCAAAACGATTCCGAAGTTAAGGTGTACACTTGTCAAATCCTTTTCCATGCCGATAAGTGGATAAGTAAAATATTTAATTCTCTGGATGTCTCTAGAAGGCACTACTTAACGCAGATTCTGGTGCAGCATGGCCGAAAAATTACACAATTTTTAGGTTACTTTATAAGTTATTGATAATTCTGAGAACGCTAAATTGTGTGAACGATACTTGTGAGAACGATAATGGTGAGAACGATAATTGTGAGTATGATAAATGTGAGAACGGTCAGCGAGACACTTTAAAAAGCCAGTCCAAAAGTGTAGGTTATGAACTGATGGATTTTGCGGACAGAAGTAACCGTCGGATAGTCAGTACATTCTACTTCAACCGCAAACTATAAAATGCTTATAAAAAGTACCGATGGGACCGCGAAACAACAATTCAAGTTTTTTCTAGGTGACATCCCAGTATTGCACAGGATGTGAGGGTGCTTGGCAAGACAAGGAGCAGCGATCATGGAATTGCTGATAGCAATTGCTGGTAGCAATTCTCGCATCCTCTATCTGTACGGCTCTTACGAAACAGTGTGAACTTTTCGTAGGTCTGCTAGAATTTCCAGGTCGCTAATGCCATAGCATAGGATAAAGGCTAAGGCCAAGGTTACTGAATATTCTTATACGGCATACAAATTATCTCGTGAATTTAGTAACACGGGGGTCAAGATAAACATTGAGTAAAGACCAACTTGCTGGGGCTAAAACAAGTTTTCCTAAGGCAGGAAGCCACATAAATTTTCGCCGTATCAGTCTTTCATTGCACCCACCACCAATGTTGGCATTGGAAGTAGTAAATCAAGGACGCCGGTATTATAAGTTTAATGGCTTTTTCAATGAATCACGCATACAGGTGTCGGAAACGAAAGAGCACAAATAACGAGTGTGTAAGTTATCTGTAGAATCACGCTTTGTGATGATCAGGGCAGAAAGTATTCCTCTGACGATTCAAAAGAACAGACTTAGGTTCCGCATCTCAGAATCAGTTTGAGGTTTTTTTATGCCAATGTTTATATATGTGTTTGGAGCTGTTCGGCGTTTTACGTCATTTCTGACAGGAACAAAGGTTCTGAAAACCGCATATGTAAGAGAACCTGACCAGATTGCCTGAAACTGTTAGAGCGTGTGTTTCAGCGCGTAGTGATTGTTCGCATACTGCGTATTAAAACTTAGCAGTTTTTATGGTTGCAAAAATTGTACCCAATACTTTCGTGTGAAGCTTTGAGCTTGGTTCGCGTATAGCTTCAGCCGCTTGCTTGAGCGCGGAAAGAAACAATGGTTAAAGCCAAAAAAAGAAAGAACAAAAAATGGTTTTTAAAAAACAATCTTTCCACCTGTTCAAAGCCGTGGAAACGCTTTTGTGTTAGAACAATAGAATAGCACTGATGTTTTTACCTCAAGATTGTTCGCGGCGTTTTCCCGTGTCTTTCGTTGAAGTCCGACCCCTGAGGTTTTTATTGTTTACACAACCTTAGACGGGGATAGGAGTTCAAGGAGCGGCAATGCGGCCAACAGTACTGCGACTTTCGTGCAACAATCCTGCAATCCGTTTCGAAATGGAACGTTGGTTCCCCTGTTGCCACAATGCAAGCCAACAAGTATAGCACCATTAAGTACTGGCTGCGTGTTTTCTTCGCGAGCGCCCCGTAGAGCGTCCCGTAGTTGAAATGTTTAGATCCGGACGAGCTGCCTCTGAAAACTGACCCTGACAACCTTAAACATGTGGACCCTGTCTACCGATTGACGATAGGCTGTACTAGTAGGGCAGCTCTCGGACATCAGGTTGGTATTCTAGGCGTACGCCAGGTTAGGAGAACAGAAGAACGCTTCTTTGAGTTGATAGGGGGCATATTCTCTGCTCCGAGGATCTCAAAAAAGAAAGACCACGGGGGGGATCCTTAATATGCAAAGAAACAGCAGGGAACGTGCAGGAATACTTCAGCGTTAAAAACAAGTCCTAGTCGTTGTGGTTAAGTTAAGCAAGTTATGCAGTATAGAACAGTCCAAGCCTCTGCAACAAGGGCCAGCTACGATGATCAAGACGTAGACAGTTTCTTCGAAGACGTTGGATCAGCAAAGAGGAAGGGGACAACAAAATTCACGGCTGTGATGGAAGAGTTTGCGCAAAAGTGGAGAGAAGCAAATGTGAGACCGGGCAGTGAGTCACTTTGGAAAGCCAGTCCAAAAGTGTAGGGTGTGGACTGATGGAATTGTCGGACAGAACTAAGCTGCGGCTAGTCAGTACATTCTTATTCAACCGCAAAATAGAAAATGTTCATAAAAATACCAATGGGACCGCAAAACAACCATTCAAGTTTATTATAGGTGACATAGCAGTATTGCACAGGAAGTGAAGGTGCTTGGCAAGACAAGGAGCAGCAATCATAGGATGGTTATGCACAAAGTAACAGTGAATCCCATAAGAAGGATAATAAACCCTGTGAAAAGTAAAAAACCAAGAATAAAGCAAGTGAGGACCAAGACGAGCGAGTTTTAAATAACCCTTTACACAAACTTTGACCTCGTAACCGCGAAAAAGACGATAGTGTACCCAGGCGCACTAACAACCTTTTTACGGCAATAATAGTCTGTAGGAACAGTGGGAGTACACCAAGTAAGAAAAAAACGCGAAACGTAACTGTGAAAACGGAGGGACCTATTGCGAACTGTAAAACCATGCAATTGTCGATTACCCTGGACGGTATCGAGTAAGCGGAGCTGTCAAAAATGCTTAACAGTAGTAAATCGTACGACACTAGTGCATACAACACGGCCGTGATGGCGGATACCCTGTAGACGGGACGATGCTTCAAAGAAAGTAAGGAGAAGCTCGCTATTGGTAACAGGTAATCTACGCACTTAGTAACGAGCAGGGCCAACTTGCACACAGCTTAGACGAAATACTAAAAGTATCGCAACCATTCTACCCAACGCAATACACCAGTGACGTTAAACCAGGAGACACAGCTGAGCTCACTCGCGGAGCTTTCGCTGTCCCAAGGTTTTTTGGGGGGATTTTGAGTGCATAAAGGCTTTTCAGTGCATAAAAAAGGAAAAGCTGACGTGGCGAAAAACTGCGTCGTTTATATGTTGGCGGATATTTTGCATTAGAAAAGGGTGCCAGACTATTTTCAGGATGCTTGAGTACACAAAAAGTGTCGATAGTCTGGAAAACCGCGAACATAGTTCTGATTCGCAAGAAAGGAGATACTACATTTAAAAATAACATACCCAGCAGCCTACCCTCGGTTGTATGGAAGCTGTTTACCATGGTTATGGAAACACTATAGGTGGCAGCCTAGATTTTAAATCAACCAGACAGCAGGCTGGTTTTAGGAAATGATACCAGGGTTATAAAAACCCTATAGGCGGCAGCCTAGATTTTAAACGAACCAGACAGCAGGTTGGTTTTAGGAAATCTTGCTCAACAATGGACCGCGTACATGTTGTTTGTCAAGTAATAAAAATACGCAAAAACACGCCATCTGAACCCCTCTGCACTTCATAATAGACTGAAAAGCATTTCGTTTAGTACACGCAGCAGCAGTTCTGGAAATAATGGGTTACCAGGAAATAGAGCAAACTTAACACTTTAGGACAACATACAGAAAGAATGTGTGGGCATGATAATCCTTCCCAAACAAAGCGATCAGTTAACGTTCCAAAACACCTTGCGAAACTGTTCAAGGAGTGTGAGGTTGACGTATTTAGGGAGCTTTACTGGGAAAACAAAAGTTCATGGGCAAACGGAGAATCCTTGAGCTATTGCAGGGTTGCAGACGACTTATTCTTGGTGTGTGTGGGTAGAACACAAACAAACATGCTTGAAGAACTACGATCATAAGTCAAGACTGACAGCTTAAAAATAAATATGAATAATTTTAAAGCAATGATAAATAAACATGCATCAAGAGCCCTCTTCAGTCCGTGTAACGAAAACTTGGAAGTAGGAAAATATAATTCCATCTGACAGGTGGTCAGTGCATGCTCATCTCAACCACCAGAATAAAATCTGCGTAGCATATTGTAACGTGGCGGCAGATGACATGAACCATGAGGCGATGAAGCGATGTATTTACACGACTATTTACAGGCAGCCATAACGATCCTGGGCTCGCTGCGCCCCGCACCCATCTTCTTCCTTGTCATTAGTGGTGGGCCATGCCGCCGTGGATATTGTCCTGTCCCGTGACATCACCTCCCCGGTCGATGAGGACCGTCCCGGTCGACGACGAGGCAAATTGGCGATTGAATGCGGATGAGATGAAAAATGCAGTGACGAATCACTTGCCGCCACGGATGAGGATGACGACGTTGATAATGCCTGGGCCAGCAACAGCAATGGCGTCAGCCGTGACGAAGCTCCGAAGGTTTTCGAGCCACGTCGGACGGAAGGGCAGGGGGACACATCGTCGGCGTGTCTGGGTGGGTTGGTCTCGACTGGTCTTCATTCAGGTGTTTCGGGCTGGGGACACGGGGTGGGGGGCATCGTCTAGTTCTGATCTCGACTGGGCTGGGGCGGCCCGACGCGGCCTCGTTGTCCTTGGCGGCTGCGATCACGTCCATGCGATGCGGTGCTGGGGCCAGGATGAGGATGACGAATCCGCACGCTCCACAAATGTAACGTGGTGGCAGATGACACGAACCATGAGGCGATGAAGCGATGTATTTACACCACTATTTACAGGCAGCCATTCCGAGCCCGCGCTCACTGCGCCCCGCACCCATCTTCGTTCTTGTTTTTTTAGTGGTGGGCCATGCCGGCGCGGGCATTTTCCTGTTCCGTGACAACATGTACAGGCTGAAATGCACTCGCCAAACACCCCTAACCTATCTAAAATAAGGAACCTCTATACTGAAGAGAAGTATATACAATAACCCATACGGTCGCTGTAGACATCTGGATTGGTCGAAAACTTTTGGTCTTGATATGCAACTTGAGGGCAACCTTACGTCTTCTCAACAAACCATGAAACGAGAAATGGTATGAGTAACGCTTAGGAAAAGAAAACGAGCTTCCTGGGTAACAAAACAATCTCAAGTGAAAATACCATAGTTAAAATAAATATAACAAATTGACCTGGGTGGGAGATGTAGTTAAAGGAGCCATGAAGAGAAAATACAACTTTGTTTAATTTAAAAGAACTACGATTCAGTATCTCACTCAGCTCTATTAGAGCCACAAAAGATGTGTTTTACCGAAAAAAGCAAGAATTATTTAAAACTTTCAAATTTTGCGCCACAGTGACGTGTTATGAGCAAGAATGACGTCATACGGGCCAACGATAGAACATAATTTTCAGTGCGTTAACTGCACGTTAGCATTCAAGTGATGCGGTCAAATGGAACTAGAGGGCCCATTACAGACGTCCAGTCATGTGTCGTCGCGACCGGTCAGTTAGGCGGCCACCAATCGCACAAACAAGTTTCCGTGACGTCATAGAAAAGTTGCGGGAAATTGGCTAGGGGTTCGCCACGGCTTCACACGTTTTCTTTAATATCTCCGTTATTTGTTGGAAGATTGCGATCATATTGGTATCAGTGTTATCGGGACGAAGCAGTCTTTCGAATAAACCCAACTTGTATTTTGTCTTCATGGCTCCTTTAAACGAAATGACAATTGTTGTGTCACCCGGCTAACGGATTGGACACCGACAAAGGGCAATAGCAGGTGAACGTCTCAATGAAGATACTAAATAAATGAATTACCAAGAGGGGAGCGGACTGAAGCAGCGTAGCACAGTAGTGGTTGGGTGTGTCTAGAAGAGGCCTTCGTCCAGCAATTGAGGTAAATAGGTTTGTAATATTGCTCAATTTCAGACGATAATAATTGTGTCTGTGTAAGTTAGAGTATAAAGCCCTCATGATTTTCCTAAGATAATTCAAGGCGCGTGCAAGGAGCAATCGATCTTGTGAGCACTTAATATGAATTCTTGCTTGTTAGAGAGAACGGGCCCGGCATGTGGCATTTTATCACATATTACAAACCTGGGACCTCATTTTTTGCAGCGTAAGTTTAACTGCACCACACATGTGAATTGTATGTTATAAGAATAAGAACAAATTTCTGACTGTTCCTTCAGCTATATGTCAAGGCTGTGTGTATCTTCTTTACAAGCGAATTTTTCGAAGTTTTTGTTATTAAATTTCTCTCACCTTTCTGTCGATTATGTAATTTGTTTATTGAGCTAACTCTCACCCACGCGCCCAAATTTGATTTCCGAAATTCGGAAAAAGTATACACTGAACCAAGACATTTATTTGCATATGAACAAGCCTGAAGTTACTAACGTTTCGAGAAACTGGTCTTTTCAGCTCCATTGAAAACAAACGTTCATCCACTTTCAGTGAGGAAAATTGCAACTATTGTTTCTGATGACCTACAAAAAAAATTTCCACTAAGCCGCGTGTTCTGCTTTTTACTGGGTTGGCGGTAGTTTAATGTTGCATAAAATCCAATCTAATTACGAGACCTTCAAACCTAGAAAAACAAGCATACCATGTCATTGTTCATAGAATATGGCAGCTGTAATGGGCATAGAAGAAATAAATGAAACGGTACCGCATATTGTCAAAACTAGTAAGCTAGAAAACGTAATATTGCTTAGCGCAATATCGGTACGTTGCAGTAGAGTATTCGTGAAGATTACAAGCGGGGTTTCATATATAAGATGCGTACACTCGGTAAGCCTGTTGATCATTTTAGAAGATTCATTTGCACTGTTGCTGGCTTCTGACACCATACCATAAGCCGAAAAGGACCCGCCGTGTTCTGGAGATTCAACGTTGGTTACGCCTCAAAGTGCAAAGAGCATGTTGAGAGGGGGTGTGACATTTCTAATAAAACCTACTTCAAACACCTGTTCTTTATACTGATGTTGTAAGGCACGTAAGTGCCCGAAATCGACGTTATGCAGTTTGCCCCAACACCTACAAAGACTACCCAAATATTGCGATATAGTACGTATTCCAGTGACTTTGTCATTCGGTCTTTGTTGAAGCGATTGATATGGCCAATTGCTTAATGCTTACACGTGTTTCTTGCAAAAATGCCCCTCATCCAATTTTCTTTTTTGTCTTAACAATCAAAAAGAGGAGCCAAGTGCACTGCTAAAATTGTGATAAACGCCACGATGTCATATCGAGATGTCCTTTACCCGCCCTATATTAAAATGGGAACAGAAACGGCCGAGCACACAAATACCGGACGATGCGCAAAAGACAGGACGATGTCAGGACAATGTGTGCTCTTCCCTGTTCTTTTTAGGTTATATTACAGCAGGGTTCAAGTCAATGCATAACCAACTGCCCCTTCCCCGCACGGGGCACCTTGAGTATTCATGGTGACGGTGTTGGCGACACCGCGGACCCCGAGCCCCCAACATAAACTGTAACCTACCGTGGTGATGTGTTTAAAGGTGAAGGGTAGAAGCCTCAAACGGTGGCCGTCGGAGCCCAGGTCAAGCTCCGGCGGATGGGCTCCCTGTCTGTTTACCAGGCAGGGAGCTCCGGGACCTCTCAGGCTATCAGGGTAAGGTTTGAGAAGAAAGTACCCCCGTCCCCTGCTTTTTTCTATGCTGTATGGAAAATTCAAAACCCCCCCCCAAACGTGATCGGTCCCTGAAAAGGGGCCGCACCGAAGTATCTTTCCCTCAACTTCCAAGCATGAGCTTCCCAAAGCCAGACAAATACTCTCGTTTCCTTGTTATCGAATCCCTTGACACAGCCCGCCCTCTTGCTTCACAATCAGTATTTTTGATTACAAAATACCTTGATGGAATCATTGGGAAAACCTATAACGCCAAAAAACAACGCACAGGTGAAGTCCTTGTTGAAGTAAAAAACCAACAGCAGGCAACCACACTTCTTGGTCAGACGAAAATGGTCGATCTGGACATCAGGGTCACACCCCACCGCAGCCTGAATAGCTCGCAGGGTGTGATCTCTGAGGCAGATCTTCTTAACGAGACAGATGCCGATATTCTTGAAGGTCTAAAGGATCAGGGTGTCACAGCCGTGCGCCGCATCACGATGCGTAGAGATGATAAGGTAATCCCCACGAAACATATCATCTTGACCTTCAACTGCTCCTCACTTCCTGACCATATCAACGCAGGGTTCATCCGATGCTCCATTCGTCCTTACATTCCAAACCCGCGCCGCTGCTTTAAGTGCCAGCGGTTCGGGCACGGAACCAACTCCTGCCGTGGTCGTCTGACCTGCGCAAAGTGCGCTCAGCATGATCATCCATCTGATAATTGTCCATCATCAACCCTCACCTGCGCCAACTGCCAGGGACCCCATGCCGCCTACTCTCGAACGTGCGAGAAGTTTAAGCAGGAGAAGGCGATTATTAATGTGAAGGTAACTGAGAACATCACCTTCCCAGAGGCGCGAAAGAGGTTCGCCTCTTTCCCCCTGGGGAGGTACGCCGACGCGGCTCGCCGGGGGGCGGAGCGGCGTCTGGTGTCCACAGGGACCCAGTTCAGCGAGTCTGACCTGGTCCCTCCTCCGCCCCCCCCTGGTTTGCCTCTGGCAGCCCAATCCGTTCCCACGCCGCTTGCTGAGGCAGCAGCGGTTGTGGTGACAACCTCTTCTGTAGGGACCGGTGCCGCTCCCGCCTCTGCCTCCCCGCCCTCCAGTGCGTTGGAGGGTACAGAGGTGATGGACACCACGGGCCCCGCACCGGTTCCCACCGCCACCGCACCGCCGGTGCCACCTCTGGTGCCCCGGACGCCCTCGGCGGTGGCGGCTCAAACGAAGGGCTCCCGAGGGGGGGCCAAGTCCGGGGGGCCCGGTCCGTCGGGCACCCCTCGGACATCCGACGACGATATGGATGTCGGGCCGTTCCTGCCTGCAACGCAGCGCAAGGAGCGGCCACCGACTTCCAAGCCTACAGACAGGCCTAAAAAGCCAAACCCCAGAGTAACAGCCCCGAAAGACGACACATGAACACGTACACACACTCCATTCATTCTTAAACCTAAATAATGGGAACAGAAAACATCATTCAATGGAACTGCAGAGGCCTCCTTAAAAATCTTGATGATGTGTATGATATCCTGCATGCCAATCAGCCAAGTCTCATGTGTCTCCAAGAGACTCACCTCAATTCCAAACAGACAAATTTCTTAAATAGGTACATGGTATTCAGAAAGGACAGGGTTGGCTGCACACACTCTTCAGGAGGTGTGGCAATTGTCGCCCGGAAATCCTTAGCCTGCCACCCTGTCACTCTGAACACTGTCCTCGAGGCTGTAGCAATTCGAACAATAATATTTAATAGGTTGGTAACGGTGTGCTCCATTTACATTCCTCCTGATCATGCACTTTCGAGCTCTGATTTCGAGGCGCTGGTCGACCAGCTGCCCGAACCATACATCCTAACAGGCGACCTTAATGCGCACAACTCTCTTTGGGGCTCCTCTAGAACGGATGCCCGAGGTCGCCTGATAGAGAAATTCCTTACATCTTCAGGAGCATGCCTTTTCAACAAAAAACAGCCTACATACCATAACTTAGGACACAATACATACTCACATCTTGACTTGGCTATTGGTTCTGCAATTCTCTTTCCATGTCTTGAGTGGGGCGTGGGCATGGACCCATATGGTAGTGACCACTTCCCCACATCCCTAACATACATAGGTAAAGGCCCATGCAGTCCATCTTCCCATAACAGGTTTAATGAATCAAAAGCAAACTGGAGTACATTCACAGAAACATCTAAACTACACCACACAACCATAAAACACCTACACGTTGAGGAAGCAGCCCAACTCGTCACGGCGCACATAGTCGACGCCGCCGAAAAGTCCATGCCCCAGGCCTCCAGTGCGTCCCGCAACCCAAGGAGGCCCTGGTGGAACGAGGACTGCAGGCGGGCGCGAGAGGCCCAGAACAAGGCGTGGGGTGTCCTTCGCCGGTACCCCACGCCAGATAATCTCATTTCCTTTAAACGGGCAAAGGCTCTTGGGAAGCGTGTGCGTCGTGAGGCGAAAAGGGAGAGTTGGCGCACCTTCCTCACTTCCATCAACTCATACACCGACACTCACAAAGTCTGGACACGAATACGTAACCTTAAAGGAGGACAGACACACAGCCTGCCCCTGGTCAGTACAACAGGGGACACACTAGAAGACCAGGCTAACACACTTGCACAACACTTCCAACATGTTTCCAGCTCTGCACACTACACAAACACTTTCCTAAAACATAAAAATACTTGTGAAAAGAAGTCCCTACATGACACTAACAGGTCAAAATCTGGTTACAATTCTGAATTTACACTCTATGAGTTGAGGGTTGCCCTGAGCACATGTAAACCTTCAGCTCCAGGGGCAGATAAGATTACATACACCATGATACAACACCTACACCCAGACACTCTTGAAACACTCCTACACCTATACAATAAAATATGGCTTTCGGGGCAGATTCCACACTCTTGGAGGGAGGCCATAGTAGTGGCGTTCCTGAAGGAAGGGAAGGACCCTTCCTTTCCCGCCAGTTATCGTCCCATCGCCCTGACAAGCTGCCTGTGCAAGCTGCTCGAGAAGATGATAAATCGCAGGCTCGTGTACTTCCTTGAGTACAACGGTCTTCTCGAGAGCTGCCAGGCAGGCTTTAGGGTGGGGCGATCCACCAACGATCATCTTGTTGCGTTGGAATCCTTCATAAAAGATGCATTTGCTCATAAGCAGTTCTGCCTTACGGTATTCTTTGATCTTGAAAAGGCTTACGACACAGCCTGGCGATACGGCATCCTTAGCGACCTGAAGTCCTTTGGTGTGTCAGGTAACATGTTAAATACCATTTCTAGCTACATGTCCACGAGGACATTTCGTGTTAAGGTTGGGTCATCCCTGTCCGGGATACATGTGCAGGAAAATGGTGTGCCGCAAGGTGGAGTTTTAAGCTGCACATTGTTTATCGTTAAGATGAACTCCCTCCGAAAGGCATTGCCACCAACCATTTCCTGTTCCATTTATGTAGACGATGTTCAAATATCTTTTAAATCCTGTAACCTGTCCATTTGCGAACGCCAAGTACAGCTCGGTGTTAAGAAGCTTGCTGGATGGGCGGACCTTAACGGTTTTAAACTGAACCCGGGCAAAAGTACTTGTGTTCTGTTCTCCCGCAAGCGCGGGCTTAGTGCGGACCCTGAGATTGCTCTTGGCCGTGCGTCTATTCCTGTTAAAAGGGAGCACAAGTTTTTAGGTGTCATATTTGATAACAAGCTCACGTTCATACCTCACGTCAAAGCACTTAAACATAAATGCCTAAAAACACTAAACATTCTCAAGGTGCTCTCCAACCAATCCTATGGTGCAGACAAGGAGCTACTTCTCCGGGTCTTTACCGCCTTAGTCGGGTCCCGGTTAGACTACGGCAGCGTGGTGTATGGGTCGGCATCAAAAACCGCACTAAAAATGCTTGACCCAGTACTCCACTTGGGTCTGCGCCTTGCGTCGGGTGCGTTCCGCACTAGCCCGGCCCAGAGTCTATATGTTGAATGTCATAAGTGGTGCCTTGAGTACCAACGAACGTATGTGGACTTTCTCTACGCTTTTAAAATTTCATCTTTGAAGGACCATCCTTTTAAACGTGTTTTTAATGATACATCCACATCGCCACTGTTTGTAAATCGCCCGTCTGTTCCTTTGCCGTTCTCACTTAGAGTGAGACAGGAAGCTTCAAATTTCGACATCTCCTTTTTAGACATTCACACATCTTCTTTTACTGACGTCTTACCACCCTGGGAGCTTCAACCTGTGTGTTGTGACTTGTCCTTCGTGAAAATTGATAAAACCAGGGTACCACAAACTGCTATTTTGCAGCACTTCTTGTCCCTGCAGTTCAAGTATGAATGTGCAGAGTTTTACAGTGACGCATCAAAAACTGCCCTTACTGTGTCCTGTGCGGCGCACGGACCCGATTTTAGAGTCTCTAAGACCTTGAACTCGAAGACCAGCATTTTTACGGCAGAAGCCCATGGCGTTTTGCTTGTTTTAAATCACATAGTGCAACATGAAATACCCAAGTCTATCATTTTCACAGATTCACTGAGTGTTGTACATGCATTGTCATCCAACAAGTCTTCTAAAAACCATGTTCTTAATGTAGTGTATAAAACCATTATGTCCGCGTATGCACTAAATCTCGAGGTGATCATGTGTTGGGTTCCAGGCCACTCTGGGATTGCGGGAAATGAGACCGCTGATCAGATGGCCGCTGCTGCTGCACATACAAATACACCGGACATAGCAACAGTACCCTACACAGACCTCAAGCCACACATAAGACAACACTTGCGCAGAACATGGCAAACACACTGGAATGAACAGACAGACAACAAACTACATGTAATAAAGCCACACTTGGGACGGTACACATCTGACTCACACAACAGACACACGGAAGTCGCCTTGGGTAGGCTGCGGATAGGGCACACCCATGCGACGCACTCGTATCTGCTGACGGGATCTCCTAGACCCCAGTGCGGCCGGTGCGGAGAGGCCCTATCCGTAGTGCACATACTAATCACATGCAAGGCACTTCACACAACACGACACAAACACTTCAGAGAACTCTACAGACAACATATTCCCCTACATCCATCTTTTTTCCTAGGTGACGATGCCATTGTTTCCGTCAAACGTGTATTTGAGTATCTGTCAGAAGTCAAGTTTTTAAACCTCATTTCCTATCACGCATCATGAAATCTGGCCCTTTACACCAGCCATCCTCACTGTCTTTTATTGATTTTACTTTTGTTCTTGCTTATTGATTTCAGTGTCTAAGTTCTCACCTCTCATATTTAACCACTGTTTTGGCGCTCTTTGCCCTAGTTGGCCTTGCGCCATTAACATCCAACCATCATCATCAACCAACTGCCCCTTGTTTTAGTTTTGCTGACAGTCATATCAACACCCAGCGCAATATGCTGGACCCACCCAATTGAAAGGACTTACCCAAAAAAAGGCGGAAGGAGCTCCAATTCGGCAACACGTACTTACTGTGGCCATAAGGAGCCAGAAAATTGTGGCATATTTGCAAGGTTTCCTGGAGATTTACCCGAAGAAAAATATTTAGTCACCGTTCCGAAGTAACAACACTGAACACTGAACAATTCGAGTCTTGCTGAACAACAGTGTTTCTACCCTACAGTTAGAGCTCGTGTCCTACCCTCTCCGCAATTCCATGATGAATTCATCAGAATTTGCTAAATTGAACTCACTTTCACAGTATTTGCTCGGTAAGCACACCATGTATTCCTAAGTAATTATTTGTTTATATATACTAATGCTTAGTATTTGTGTGCCTATTTTAAACGCAACTTTCTCATGCCCTTTTTTAACGCGTTGTCTTTCCGGTTTATTTTATAAAACTTAAGAAAGTGGTAGTTTCGCTCACAACAATTACGTTAGTCATCTCGGTTTATGTGGCACAATTAACACTGTTGACTTTGAACGTTCAATAAGGTTCATATTTTTTTTGCATTCGCATACCTCACGCGCCGTGTTCTGACTGCGCATGAGGCTTTCTGTAGCCGACCCAGTCCCAACCAGTTCACTATATTGCTCACCCGTTCACATTACCAAGTGATCATTGGATGTATGTGTAGCCGTTACACATATATAAAAATAGTCTTAAAGTTCTCCCCTAACCAACACCACTTGGCTGATTCTGCATTTTCGAACAAAATGGGTGTGCTGATAGGTGTCAGATAAATGTTTCACTCATGGGTTTATCCAACTGGTTTTTGATAATATATGTTCCTAGTACAAATACACAAAACAGATTTTCAGGATTTCTCCCTGGGGCGCCGGTAAAGAAAGAAAATAAATTTTTTTTAAATAACATGCCTGATAAGCTTGAAAGGCCTGACAGGTGATATGAAGCGCAAGCCAAAAGGCTTTTTTAAACGGCTTCAAATGTCGAGCACATTCTCATTGGTGTGCAGGAGCCTAATATTCCTGAAAGTTTTGCAAATCACACGCGGGAGACTGTGAGAATGTTTGAAATATTTTTCGGGATATGTATTCTTTTATCGCACGCCACTCCAGATATTCGCCTGGTTTTTATTGATATACGTAATTTATACAGGTATTTAAACAGTTTTTTTAGAAAATTTTTGATTACCTACCGCCTAACAGGGCCAATCAGGATTATGAGAACATTACGTTTTAACAAATTACTCAATAAGTAAGGAGCCCGTAGGACATATAATTTGTTTGTCTTGGAAATGCTACCGATACAGTTGTCTAAAAACCAATTACAAGATTTTGCCCCAACTCAGGTATAAAGATGCGAGCGTGATTTATTAACTTAACATCTCTGCTCGTACAAGTCAAGACAATTTTCTCGCGTTCGATAGCCATGGCCCCTGTTTGTAGTTTCTGCAACCATGTACCAGTCCGTACCAGCCCATCTTATTTATTTTAAATCTTTGACTGGTGAGCACCGTTCACCCCTTCTCAGATTGCACTTCCCTGAGTAAGCAGTCATTTTTGCTAAGCATACCGGTAGAATTTCTTTTGGGGGAGTTCCAATAAAACCCTAGTTTAAGCCGTTTCCCGTTACTAGAAGCCTCCGGTAGGAATCCATTTATTGACAGCATGCGGGATTTCCTAATTGTGTAGACCTTCGCGGTGAAATACGTAATTATGACAAGAAATAACTGAACAGGTGTTGGGCCTATTAGTGTCATTTGTAGAGTGAGGACCCGAGCATTGCCTGTTACTACCGCTACTATCTTGCTTATTTCTGTGTAGCCTGAGCACCAACAGCACCATCAAGCAACACTTGCCAACATGCTCAAAATAAAACTGAAGCAGTCATAAAAAACCATAATTCCCTCCATGGTTCCTCCGGCTGCCTTATCTGTCAGTTCTGGTTGACAACTCAGCGATAGTGGAGCTGCCAACTTATTAATAACGCTTTTTGCGCAGCATTTACGAAAAAACAACACCGCTCTTCTCCAACAACTACTGACGCAGCTCAAGGTGAAGTCATGCCACACATAACAATAGCTATGAATGGAATGATATACATTATCAATGATATTAAACTTTCATCAGCTGCAGGAATAGACAAAATCACGAGTGAAATACTGAAACACTCAAAGGAACTAAGAAGCGCTATTCTAGCGTGGCGATGTACGTAATCTCATTCCTGAGCTTACATAAACATTGATTTGGAAAATAAAAAAATCACACCAGTTTCCGAAAGCAGCAGTAGACCATCCCCACTAAATTATTGACCCATATCAATACCAAGCGTCCCATCGGAAAGAATAAAAGATATATTCAGGAACATGATAAACCACCTTGTACGAAACAATTACTTGCACCCTTCGTAACATAGAGTTACAAAAGGCATATCGTGTGAAATTCAGCGTACGTGTTCATACACAATTTTTACATCAAACTGGACATCAATACACAAGCCAATGCCATATTTCTAGATTTTGAACAAAGGCATTCGATCTCGGTTTCACATCACCAATTAATTCCTTAACTTGTACAGCCTAATGTGAAACCTGGTGGGTTGCCATGGCTTAGAGACATCCTTACCAACAAAAAACAGCTTGTATTAGTTATGAACGCGCCCTCAGACACACACCCCATTTTATTCACGTGTACCACAAAGCATAGCCCTGGCTATCTCCTGTTTTTATATATATCACGACCTCCCATGCAATATTGTTAGCAATATTAGCCTATTCGCAGATTATTGTGCCTTGTCCACTAACATCAATAGCACTGAATATAAAAAAAGTTACAAGCAGAACTTCTGGTAGCAGAAAATGGTGCAAAAATTGTAAAATATCCCTCAATGTCCCTAAATGCAAAGTCGTCGCCTTCCAAAGGCGTAACCCACCACTCTATTACAGCTATACTCTTAATAACTCAAGTGTTCAAGCAAATATACCGACATTTTTTTGCGAATACACGTGACCAGTGACCTTTATGGTATAATTATATTGGTCACATTTTATAGTGAGCTCGAAAATCCCTTCGCTAATTCTAACACACCCTAAAACACACCCCTCCGCAACTCAAATGGCTGGCTTATATTCTGCTCGTCCGCGTAAATTATTATACACTTTAGCAATCTGGGACCCTTACCAAACTTACTTCACCGATCAACTGCAAGCCATTCAAAATCGTGCTGTTAGGTTTCCATACTCTGACTTCCTTTCATTCACAAGTGTCACAGAATTAAAACTACGCACCAACATTCATCTCAGTAGTCACCGCAAAAACTCGCCAAAATGGCCCTGTTCAATAAACCCCATCATTCCCTCTCACACAGTAAGTACATTAGCCAGCACTCACACACTTCTTGACGCAGTAGTAGTTCAATGCAACTATTATATATTCGCCCTAGAACCACCGTATTTGCAAACTCATTCTTTATAACCTGCGCAGAACTGGAAATATCTGCGTGACTATGCTGTATAAACAACCTATCATTAACTTCTCAAATTAACACTACGCTGAAAGGCACTCTTAATCTCGTTCCATGTAAGTTCACCTAAAATTGGATCCACTTAAGATCCAGTTGGTAGCGGGAAGTTCTTTGTAAAAATGTTCCAATGATATATTTGCAGCTGTGTTCCACATACCATCAAACTTTAGTGGAACAGGGCACCACCCATTTTAGCAAATAAAGTTTGCGGATCCGCGTTCCCTATGAAAGTATACGGCTCACTGATTTGAATAAAGGGGTAGCCTAAGTTACTGCAACCCTGATCCAAGTTACTGGAATACTGATCCACGTAACATAATTATGGATTCAACGGCCAATGTACAAGGAATAAATGCCATAACCATAACAGTGGAGTCAAAATGGAATTTCACATATTCACCTTTATTAAAAACATGGGTACTAAAGATTACTTTAGGGGCAACTGCGTTGCACAGATATACTTCTTCATCTACAGCGGCACTGACATAGACAATATGCAACAGTGAGCATAAAATGTACTGCCTTATCCCACAACGCTTTCTGTTGCCTAAACTTCGTACGAATTATGGAGAAAAACACACTAGAATTTACAGGAGCAATTTGCTGGAATAGTCTGAATGCCGCAACTCAGAACCTTATTTCTTTTATATTGTTTAAAAAACATGTCAAGCGACATCTCATTCCTGAAAATTGCACGTGATAGCGTGATTTTTGTTCTTCATTTTTACCCTTTTTCGCTGCTGCAATTGCCTTTACCCACTTGTTATAAAAGTGTAGTAATATTTAGTTGGGACTCTTTGACAACACTGTTGGGTTCCTGTGTACATTGTATGTATACCTCTTTTGGTTTAAATAAATAACCCTCAACCCTCAACTAAAAAACGGAAGTACCGTTTGGGCTTGCCATACCGTGTTTATGCATCACTGTTAAGGAAAATGCAGTTTGCGATTATATTGTCGCAAAAGGGCAAAAAACAAGCCATACGCGGTTGTATACTCACAATACCTGCAATCCAGTAGTGCAAGAGTATAGGAAAAAAACCGATTCAGCCAATATTACCAAACAGGCATTACGACACGAAAGGTCGCATGTGGCAGTATACCACAATTAAAACAAATACAAAAGAGAGTACAGTTTTCAGACACCAAGCGTAAGTGTAACATCAAGCTAATTGTAAGCAGAACAGACTTTATGAGCGTGCTGAAAAGGCCATTGACTTAAGGCACGTTACTTGTCTCGACAATTTGCAGTTGCTTGAGATATTTCATTCAAATAAGCTCGTAAAAGCCAGTGCGATTTATATAAAACTTTACAAGCCGGATAGCTAGGAGCATGTTACAACTACTATTTTAAGAAGCAGACTAATTATATACGCGTCACAAATTCCAGCGGGAACCAGTGAGACATCCCTAAAAACCATACAAGCCAGCGTTGAGGCATACAGGTCCCCAGTTTTACCAAGCAACTTTAAAAGCATTCTTTCTAGCCTCAACATTTGACTTCAGGTAAAATCGACAGATTTCAATTAAAACCCTGATATCTTTCTCTCAGTGTTATTGTGACCAAAGCCGTGCTTCTGCCAAGCAAGAAATGCGACTTTGTTTAAGGTAGACAAACTGTTCAAGCCAAATACACATATTTAAAATTCTTCTATGGAACGGCTGTAAGCTAACATAGAGTAGAAAAATTGATCAATGAATCCCGAAGCCATGAACGTGCATAACCACTGCCAATTTTGCTTCCACCAGCAGCAGCACTGCCAAGAAAAAACTTCTTATGAGCTGCACGTGAATAATAAGGACGTTGAAAGGCGATGTCATTACTACTATAAAAGTTTAGATTCAAAGGTAGCGTGCGCTTATTTTCTATGAGAAAAAATCTTAATGGATAGCACGACTTCATGTTCAGTTTACTTGCAACTTGCATTTGCAGTAACGAAATCCTCTGCATCATACCTGAACCCCTTAATGCCTTTCACGAGAGGCTTTACCGTATCCCAATTATTTGAAATCCCAAGTAGAGATGACCACCTTAAGCATTACAACAAGGACTCCAACTTAAATGACACAAGCAACTGTAAATTTGCTCAAGTTTTCCAAGAACTCCCTGCAAAAGTCCCGAGAAATCTCCAAACGTACATAAGCTTAAGATGAAGACATTATGTGGGGCGAAGAGGGTGACACAACCTGAAGTGACAACGCAGGCTACGAATCCACGATGGTGTTTTTGGGAAACATTTACGCTGATAATTTCTTCTTTTAGAATAACTGGGCCTCGGGAAGACTTATTCTTCGCCTGGTGTTGTTATGTGTTGGCTTTAAATGAGTGAGTTCCTTAGGCCCTTTAATAACACCGTAATTGATTTAAAATCAGCGATTTCCTGATTTCCTCTTGTCGGAGAGCGGGTAAAGGTGCAAGAGTGCGGGAAAATATATTTATTTATTTATTTATTTGAACACTTTCCATGTCCGAAGGCTTTACTGAAAGGAGTGGGGGTTATACAGCAAAAAAGTAAGCGAAATGTTACAATTGTTGCAAAATGGAGAATTTGAAGTTTTCGGGGTCGGTGAGAGATGCGGTGGCAGCGGAAAGGCAGTATATAATGCCAGACTATCAATTACATTTGTCTGATTCTGGACATTATCCCAATTTCTTGCCTCGATTGCCCAAATGTAGGATTTTTATCTTTGAGAGGCTTTGCTTTTGTAGAATGAAATGACATAATCAAATTTGGGTATGATACTTCACACTTCTCCTCACTGCAAAGGAAGGTTATCTGTACTGTATAATGTGCTCTCAAGAATGCTATAGTAAGGCTGGCTTAACATAACGTACTGCTAAACTATGTCTACAGTTACAACCCTAGTAAAAGGCAATCAAAATGTGTCCACTTGATGCTTCTACAGGAAAGAAATACATGCCTAGTCATAGGAAAATAAAAATGTCGCACTGTAACAGACAATTTGTTTTAGATGCGACGCATCTCTTGCTATGAGGCATGTCCATCCTGCATCGGCATAGTCAGGCGTCCGCACGCCAGCTGCGCATGCGCGACTCCCCTCCCGTCTTCTCTCAGATAGCTGTGCGCGCAACGCGAACTCCGCCTCATTATCATAAACAGCTGTGTGCGCGAGCTTCGCGCGCTTTGCTCCACTGCCGTCACGCAAGTGTTCGCATGCGCGACTCTCCTGCGTTGTCTCCTCTCCTTGAGGCGCTGTAAATGTTGTCACGAAGCCAAGGACGACGCAGTTGTCCTGAAGGAGAACCAAGTTTATTGGAGCAAACTTGTGCCTCCTAACAACTCAAAAGAATACACAGGCGGCGAAGCAGCGGTCAACAAAGTGACTTGCGTCGGCGAGCGTCGCAGAATCGAATAGCCCGGCGTCTACTCTGCAGGCTTGTACCCTTTCGGCCCGCGTGGTTCTCGAACCGTCGATTCGCATCGAGAACATTGTAGATCCAAGAAGATTATTCCGGGCTGTTCACGTTAGATCGGAATGCTCTCCCTATCAGAACAGATAACACATGCGGCACAGAAGGAAAGAATGGAACACGCGCTTCCCTTGGCACAGAGATAACACAGACCGGCGCAGCCGGGCGGTAAAAGTAAAACACAAATAAACAAACCCAATGCATGGTCGCTGCATTACGCTCCTCTAAGAGTGCACCGATGCGATGCTAACATAAGCGACAGTCCAAAATGAAAAAAAAGTTCGTCATCGTCCGTAGAAAAATTTTAAGCGAACCACGTGGACGACTTCGGGCCGCGTACGTCGTCGTTATGTGCCGGAGTCACCATCGGGGATCACTTCGTAGGTAAGTTGGCCAACACGTCGTAGAATCTGGTAGGGAACGAAATACCGTCGCAGAAGTTTCTCACTCAGTCCGCGTCGTCGGATGGGAGTACAGACCCACACACGATCCCCAGGATGGTACTCGGCGTCTCGGCGACGGAGATTGTAGCGTCCGGCATCCACCAGCTCCTGGTGCGTTATACGAACTCGAGCGAGCTGACGGGTCTCCTCCTCACGTTGAAGATATCTTTAGACGTCGGCGTTGAGGTCGTCGTCTTTTACGTGCGGCAGCATGGCGTCGAGCATCGTAGTCGGCCGTCTTCCGTAGACAAGCTCGAACGGTGTCATCTGCGTAGTTTCCTGGGTCGCTGTGTTGTACGCAAACGTGACATACGGGAGGACTTCAACCCAAGTCTTATTTTCAACGTCGACGTTCATAGACAGCATATCCGCGATCGTCTTGTTCTGACGTTCCGTAAGTCCGTTCGTTTGGGGGTGGTACGCCGTCGTTCTTCTGTGATCCGTGTTGCTGTAGCGTAAGATTCCTTGCAAAAGCTCCGCAGTGAAGGCCGTTCCGCGGTCCATGATTAGGACTTCAGGGGCTCCATGTCGCAGCACAACTTGGTTAATAAAGAACTTGGCGACTTCTTGTGCAGTACCCCTCGGAAGAGCGGCGGTCTCTGCGTAGCGCGTCATGTAGTCTGTCGCTACGACAATCCGCTTGTTCTCGGATCGTGACGTAGGGAACGGCCCGAAAAGGTCCATTCCAAGCTGTTGGAAGGGCCTCGATGGGGTGGCGATCGGCTGCAGAAATCCGGCGGGTCTTGTCGGTGGCGTTTTTCGTCGCTGACAGTCACGGCAGCTCCGGACGTAGTGGGTGACGTCGGATGTAGGCCTGGGACAGTAGTACTTCGCCTTGATTTTTGCAATTGTTCGGGCTGTTCCGAGATGTCCGGACGACGGGTTGTCGTGGCACGCTTCCAAAATTTCGTCACGAAGGTGTGCGGGGATGACAATAAGGTAATTCGTTCTCGTTCCGGGGCTGAAATTCTTCTTCACGAGAACGGAGTTTCTCAGGCTGAACGCTGGTCAGCTGCGTTTGAAGGTCCTAGGTACGGCGACGTTGCATCCCTCGAGGTAGTCGATTATGACGCGTAAGTCGGGGTCGGCACGCTGCTGGGCGGCTAGGTCACTCTCCGTCACGATTCCGAAGAACGCGCAGTCTTCATCAGAGTCTTGTGCTGGTGGGTCTATGGGGGCGCGGGACAGGCTGTCGGCGTCGGAGTGTTTCCGGCTGGATTTATAGACGACTGTAACGTCGAACTCCTGCAGGCGCAAGCTCCACCGCCCCAGACGGCCAGAGGGGTCCCTCAAATTGGCGAGCCAACACAACGCGTGGTGGTCTGTCACAACCTTGAATGGTATTCCATACACGTATGGGCGAAATTTTGAAATCGCCTATATAATTGCCAGGCACTCTTTCTCAGAGGCAGAATAGTTTTTCTCCTCCTTCGACAAGCCACGGCTGGCATAGGCGATTACCTTTTCGCACCCGCTTTGTTTTTGGACGAGAACGGCACTCAAGCCTATATCACTGGCGTCCGTGTGTATTTCCGTTTCGACGTTTTCGTCGAAATGATCGAGAACGGGCGCGCTTTGCAGGCGCTTTTGCAGCTCGCAGAATGCCTTTTCTTGGTCCTTTTCCCAGCTGAAAGGGGTGCTATCCTTCGTCAAGCCCGTGAGCGGCTCTGCAATACGTGCAAGGTTTGCGACGAAGCGCCGGTTGTATGCGCACAGTCCGACAAATCTTCGCACACCATTCTTGACTTTCGGCCCTGGGAAGTTCGCAACGGCTGAAGTTTTTGCTGGGTCAGGTAGGACACCCGCCGCGTTGACGACGTGGCCCAAGAACTTGAGTTCCTCGTACGCGAAACGGCACTTTTCAGGCTTCAGCGTTAACCCCGACGTACGAATTGCCTCGAGTACAGACTCCCACCTTGCGAGGTGTTCGTCGAACGTCCGGGCGAATACGACAACGTCGTCGAGGTATACGAGGCAAGTGTGCCACTTCAGGCCAGCTAGCACAGTGTCCATGACTTTTTGAAACGTTGCCGGCGCCGTGCACACACCGAAAGGCATCACCTTGAACTCGTATAGGCCATCCGGGGTTATAAATGCAGTCTTCTCTCGGTCTCTCTCGTCCACTTCAGTTTGCCAGTAGCCGGTCTTCAGATCCATCGATGAGAAGTACTTCGCATGGCAGAGGTGGTCGAGGGTGTTCTCGATTCGTGGCATGGGGTACACGTCCTTTTTGGTGATTTTGTTCAACCGCCGGTATTCAACAGAGAACCTTAATGTGCCGTCTTTTTTCTTCACGAGGACGACCGGCGCAGCCCACATACTTTTTGATGGCTATAATATGTCGTCGCTGAGCATGTCGTCGACTTGAGTCCGGATGGCGTCTCGCTCGTGTGAAGAGACGCGGTGCGGTGACTGTCGGGTAGGTCGGGCTCCATCTTCGGTTATATTTTGGTGCTTCAATAGGGGTGTCTGACGTAATTTTGAGTTTGCCGAAAAACACTCGCTTTAGCGACGGGGCAAATCCAGTAATCTGTCCCGATTTTCTTGCGGCAGCGCCGGGTTTACGTCGAAATTTCGCGGCACCTTGGAAGCATCTGCGCGTGCGCCTTCAAAGTTAGCGACCGCGATAACTTGACTTGCTTCTTGCGTTTCTTCGAGGAACGCAATGGCAGCGCCCTTGTTTAGATGCTGGTTCTCCTCGGTGAAATTGGTGACCAAAACATGAGATTTGCATTGCCTAAAGCGCGCAATGCCTCTTGCGACGGAGACACCGCGGTTGAGAAGCAACCTTTGGTAACCCTCTACAATAGCGTCGATGTCAGGAGCAGCATCCTCACAGTAGACAGCGATCATCAAGCTTGCGCGGGGTGGCAGGGTGACGTGGTCGTCAGCCATCCTTACGTATTACAGCAGCACGGTGATCGGGGTTCAGTGGCGGCGTCGTGTTGTGATCGGAGGAAAAAGTTATCGACTTGGTCTGCAGATCAATTATGGCGCCATTGTCCGTCAAAAAGTCCATTCCGAGTATTATGTTGCGGGAGCAGTTAGGTAAAATTACGAACGCAGCAGGGTACGTGATGCCATCTATGGTGACGAGGGATGTGCACGTTCCACTTGCCGTTACGAGATGGGCTCCTGCTGTGCGTATATGCGGGCCGTCCCATCTTTACGTAACTTTCTTCAACTTAGACGCGAATGACCCGCTCATCACCGAGTAGCCTGCTCCCGTGTCGATGAGGGCGACTACGTCAAAGCCGTCGATGGACAACTGGACGTTTGACGCTGCTTTCCTCGCATTCCGGGTGCGCCGGGGCGTCGCATTTCGGCTTGTGTGTGTTGACGGTAGGGTACTGTGCGTCGTCGTTGTCGTCGTCTCAGCTGCAGGCTCCGTCATGTCAAGTACGCGTCGCGCCGTGTGGTTATCGTCCTGTTCAGGCGTCACGTCAGGGTTAGGTCGGGTCGTCGGGATGAGGGCATGTCGTAAGTCACAGTCTTCGGCGAATCGTTGCGTCGGTGGAGGGTTTTCATTTTTTCACCGTTCTGCAACTTCACCTCAAGAAGTTGCCGCATTTAGTTTCCCTTGCGTGGGCTGGGAGACCTTCCACGTGCGAAGTCAGCACTGCTATGGCGGTCGGGCGACTGGTACGGGTAGGGCGACGGCGAACGGTTGAAACGGGCTGGTCCATGGCTGGTGTTCGAATGGTATTCTTCAATCTCAGATGGGTGCTGGCCTTGTCGGGGGCGTGGGGCGTCGTCGGAGAAACCACGTAGTCCGAGTCTCTTGTATGAGCAGCGACGGTAGATGTGGTCGGCCTCTCCGCAGTGGTAGCACAGAGGGCGATTATCCGGTGTTCGCCGTACGTCAGTCTTCCTTCGCGTTTGGGTTCGTACTACAGGGGGTCGGGCGGGCGACAGTGGGCGGTGGTAGGGCGGGGCCTCTTGACGACGTGCCTCTTGACGACGTGTTGGAGCAGGGCGGGGTCGATGAACAGCCGCGGAGTACGTCATAGCTTGGGGCTCGCAGTGCACTTCGGATGCCACAGAAATTCCCAAAGCGTTTTGAACTTCTCCCCGGATTACGTCAGTTAGGGAAGCGACTTGGGGTTGCGGCGTCGTCGGGAAAAGTTTCCGCAGCTCCTCTCCACTACTGCGCGGATGGTCTCGCGTAGGCTATCAGCCGGAATCCGCATGTTGTCAACGTAGTTCGGACTGGCCGCGCCAACAAAGTTCTGGTCATACTGCTTAGCACGCATTTCGAGAGCCTTCTCAATCGTGCTGGCTTCGGTGACGAATTCAGCGATGGTTTTGGGCGGGTTGGGAACAAGTCCAGCAAACAGCTCCTCCTTCACACCGCGCATCAAGAAGCATAACTTCTTTTCTTCCGTCATTTCGGGGTCCGCGCGGCGAAATAGTTGCTTCATCACCTCAACGAAGATCACGACCCCTTCGTTGGGGTGTTGTGTCCGAGTTTCAAGCAAAAGCGCAGCTCGCTCTTTTCTCACAATGGTAGTGAATGTCTTAAGGAACTCTCTTTTGAATTGAGTCCAGTCGGTCAAAGAACTCTCATGGTTCTCGAACCAAGTTCGAGCAGCATCTTCTAAGTAAAAGAAGACATGCCGGAAAGTTTCTTCGTCGTCCCACCTGTTGAAGATGCGGACGCGCTCCAGCTTCTCCAACCATTCTTCGGGGTCTTGAGCGGGGGCTCCCCGGAACGATGGCGGTTCCCGGGGCTGCTGCAGGACGATTGGCGACGTTGTTTCTTGCAGCATTGTTTTGGTTGCAGCGTTCCTTCTCTTGGGCCCTTCTGGCATGAGACCGAACTCGGGCAGCAATCCTTGCAGTCGGCGGCTTTCTCTGGTTGGACTGGCTTGGCGGATTCCAGATGTCGTAGAGAGCATAAAGGGTGAGTACCCCGCACCTCCACCAGATGTCACGAAGCCAAGGACGACGCAGTTGTCTTGAAGGAGAAACAAGTTTATTGGAGCGAACTTGTGCTCCCCTAACAACTCAAAAGAATACAGAGGCGGCGAAGCAGCGGTCAACAAAGTAACTTGCGTCGGCGAGCGTCGCAGAATCGAATAGTCGAATAGCCCGGCGTCTGCTCTGCAGGCTTTTCATTTTTCGGCCCGCGTGTTTCTCGAACCGTCGATTCGCATCGAGAACATTGTAGATCCAAGAAGGTTATTCCGGGCTGTTCAGGTTAGATCGGAATGCTCTCCCTATCAGAACAGATAACACATGCAGCACAGAAGGAAAGAATGAAACACGCGCTTCCCTTGGCACCGAGATAACACAGACCGGCGCAGCCGGGCGGGAAAAGTAAAACACAAATAAACAAACCCAATGCACGGTCCGCTGCAATATAAAGCGGGTATCGCACTGCGGCGGTTCAGTCAGCGCTCGCTCTCGTTCGACTCCGCGTCAGTGTGCTTGACGACTGCGTGCTTGGCTTGATTCTTCCGATGAAGACGTGTTGGAAGCGATGGTCCCTTCATGAAAAGTAAAATTACGCCCATCTTCCCGCGTATGAGAACACCCGCTTGTAATGGCATGTATCATACGCGTTCACAACATGTTTCCCGCGATTTGGAGAATCAACTCAATGGATACGCCAATTGAACCCCCTGATGCGTAGCATCACACCAGGGTTCCCTCGCGGGAAGATGGGCGTAATTTTTATGGAGGTATTTCAAGCTAAAATATTCCCATCTCAATATGGATGACCTCCACGGTGGCGTAGCGGTGCGATCGAAAAGTGGAGCTGACGAATGTTAAATTATGCTGTTGCACAATTTTGTTATAAATAACATCTATAGAACATTTTTTGCAGACGTTGCTTTCTGTGTTCTAACCAATGCCGTTCAAAAACGCAATAACCCTTATTTAGCCACCTACCAAAATAAAATCAAACCATTACTCATGCCACACGTGTATTTGGGAGTATACTTGCTGCTAGAGTACACGATAGGGGGAATTTCAAATCTTCAGTTGCAACCTTATTGTTGCAGCAGCAACCACGTTGGACGAGTCCGCGGAGGCATCATATCACATCACATTAATAGCACTCAAGGTGCTTGCAAAACGTTATTGCAAAATTCTGGCCTTTTTGACCACCTGTTGCAGCAACCGACTTAGGCTTAATGTGACACAATGACCAATATTGCCGGTCACCATAGCTTCTAACAAGGAGGTTTTATAACAGGAGGCACTTCTACAAATTGAGCCCCGCAAAAACGATATGTCAGCTAATCCAACCGAGGTTAAGATTTGCATGTTTCTGCTAGAGCCGTATCAAAGTGCGCTTCCAGGAAAGTTGTGCCTGCGTATTGCAAAAAGCTCCTACTCTCACCTAGAGCCACAGGTCAAGCTTCAGTGAAAATACGTTTCCAACCCTTATTTATAAAGCAACTACTTAAAACGCACCACGAAATTTCCATAAATGGCAGTGAGTACTTACATGTGGATTGTGATGATTTCATCCCGTACCAGCGATTTCTTGTATTGCCTTGTGATCATATACTTCCACATAGGAGGGTCAATAGAATAAACTGGCCATGTGCATTCCTTGTTCTATTTTTTTCAGTCTATGTTCGCCTTATTGCCTGGAAAAGAAACAGTACAGAAATATATGCTTTCCATTACGCAGGGTGCACGACAAAATATTGAACAAGGGCTGATTTGCTGTGCGAAACTGCAATGTTTTTACCCCATGAACCCTGGTAATGTGTTCTTGCTAAAACATCTGATATAAAGAATATTTGAACATACCTTCGGACCACCTGTCATTGGGCCGTGCGAAGTGGCACAACACTGCATTCATAATCCGCCACACTCTCCTCGACGACCACTAAGCATGACGAAAATGTCTTCAGACATAGTGAACGCCACAGCCGTGACCTCAGAGGTTCATGCAATGAGCGAAAGTTATTCTTTTTTATATGTATTTTGTAGGAAAAAAAAAACATTTTTCACAAGTTATCAGTGGAGAGCCGAATGTATCAACAGTCAGCCATAGAGTTTTTTTGTACAGGTCAAAGAGAATGTATCCAGAGTGTAGCATTGTGCTTTCACAGAATAATTTCTTAGTTCACCAAAGAACAGGAATTCAGAAATGTTTATTCACAAAGTATTACAAAAAATTTGCTCCTAAGAACTTGAATATTATTCCGGCACTCGGGCTGCCACTGACATTGACGGCATAAAACTGCAGGAATAAAATATTTTGAAAAGCACTTTGTGATGTTTGAACATATAATAGTGAACACTTGAGCTTTATGGGAAATGTTTCTGAAATCTGAGGTTATCAATGACGTTAACATCGTAGAAGTGGCACCACACTTCCTGATTGTACCATCTTTCTTCCCCTCCACAAAACAAAATATATTCTTACTACGCTACTGCTAAGACAATTACCACCCCTTTCATTTCTCTCCTCGTCAGAGAGCAAACGTAAGTTGACTAGTCTCAACAGAACACCTGAAATAATCAAAGGCATTGCAAGAAACACAGGAAAAACTACATCACACACAGCAAAGATAAACGAATGCAGTAAGGCCGCTAACACCCTGAATGCGCATCAACATTAGGCGGGATAGTTTGATGTACTCCTCACACTCTCCGCGGTGCATTGTACGTTTTGTTCGCGTGAAAGGACATTTCGATGATTCCCGGTTTGATTAGAGCAGAAAAGTTTTGTTACTCAAGAGACGAAAACAATGCTTCAAATAACAGGAAAGCCTAAAAATACCAATATTTTTAGGCTTTCCTGGTATTTGAAAAAAAAATACGAATACGTGGCGGCCGCTTTTCTGATGGAGGCGAAAAGCAAAAACGCCCGTGTGTACGAGATTTCGGCGCACGATAAAGATCCCCAGGTGGTCAAAATTAATCCGGAGCCCTCCACTACGGCGCGCCTCATCGCCTGCGTTGCGTCGGCGCGTTAAACCCCACAATCAATCAATCAATAAATAAAAATACCAATAGGTTTAAGGACGCACGCTCTAACACACTTGCTTAAACATTGTTGAGCGTGTCCGCGCGAGGTGCTAGCTAGTGAGTAACCCTAGGAGCCTCAGTACCGCCGACAGGTACAGCAACTGTCAATATACAACTCAAGCGCACGACACCGTAAGGGGACATGCAGACTAGCGAAACGGGTGCACGAGCAACTTTGTAGGCAGCATTGGCTAACATACGCAGTCAGAAATTTCAATCCGACTCCGACTGACGAAGACACAAGCCCAGGTGAATTGCGGCCGCAAACGTTTTCCGCATCCCAACAATTGGCAGAATATAAATAACAAGCACTGACCTTTCCCGCGCCTCCTGACCAAACTGCACTTCGTCGAAAAGTAAATACAGCTAGACGATATGAAGAATTCAGCAGTTTTACGCCACAAATAACTGGTAACGATTTTTGCGAGTCGAGCGACAATTGTTGTTGTACATTAGCCGCATGACAGGAGCAATCGACAAAACCTCTGTAGAACGCACTAGTTGGCTGCATGCGGAAGAACGTAATACTAGCGGAGCAAACGGTGTGACATAGGGGCGCTTGTTTCGTTTAAAGTGCGAATCAGTACCATGTACATTCATCGTAGTTGTACCCGTTGCGGTTTCACTATTTCAATCATGAATGCAAACGGCTCTGCGTTGCGGCTGTAGACGCATGGTCATGGCATGCTACACTGCAGTGGCGGTCGTTTCGTAATAGGTTCGGCCAACTTGATCTTCCTACTGGGCTTGTGCGATGCGTGCCATGGCCACGGACCAGTTCGGTAAAGAGATCAAAAACTCGGCACCCTGGATCCAATTTATTTGCTTCGGAAAATGGGAATATCCCTATAAGCAGATGTTTGAGTGGCGCTGGGGCTGGAAGAAAGAGGTCAGATATTAGTTAAATAAACACATTAGTTGGGCTAATGTTTTTTCTCGCCGAATGCCATGAGTGCGTGCGATATCTCCGAAATACTTTTGATGACAGCTTTTCTGCATTGTTGTTTGCAGTAAAGACAAAACGAGACCGCTTTATTGACTGCGTCCTTTTGAGAACAAGCCTTTCCAAAACCAATAAAATATACAGCGACGCTCCTTGACACCTACGTTATACAAAAGTGCTTCCGTGTAATGAAGCCAGTGTGACATAGCTAATGGGCGGATTCCCCGCACGGGGCACCTGGAGCAATCTTGCTGACGTATTGACGACGTTGTGGACCCCGGTCCGCCAAATATAAGCTGGATCCAACCATGGCGATCGGTTTTAAGGTTGAGGGTAAGAAACAACAAACGACGGCCGTATGAGCCCAGGTGCTCCGGCGGATGGGCTCCCTGTCTGTTTACCAGGCAAGGAGCTCTGGGACCTCTTAAGCTATCAGGGTAAGGCTGACCAAGAAAGTCCCTCGTTCCCTGTTTTCTACTATATCATATGGCGTTTTTTAACCCTTCCCCCCAAACGTGCTCGGCCTCTGAAATTGGACCGTGCCGCAGTATCCTTTCCTTTTTTGTCTTCGATCTCTCTTGCAAAGCCCAATTTTTTCTCGTGCTTTTTGGTAATGAATTTCCTGAATAACACAAAACCCATCACATCTCAGGCTGTCTTTGTGATTTCCGAGTTTCTTGAAAGCCTTATCGGAAAGCGTAGAAAGCAAACAAACTCAAAATGAGAGACGTTATGGTTCAAGTAGAAAACAATCAACAATCCTCGATCCTCCTCAAGCAAACGCCCATGATCGATGTTGACATCAAGATAACGCCCCATCGCACCCTAAATAGCTGCGAGGTCGTGATCTCTGATGCGGATATAATAAATGAGACTGAAGCAGATCTTTGCGAGGGCCTCTGAGATCAGAGCGCGACAGCAGTGATTCGAATCACCATACGCTGAAATGATCAAATAGTTCCAACCAAGCACATAATCTTGACGTTTGTCCGCTCAACACTTCCCGAGTCAGTCAACGCAGGTTTTTCCAGATGTCCAAACAGACCCTACGTGCCGAAACCACGCAACTGCTTCAGGTTTCAGTGGTTTGGGCACGGCACAACATCTTGCCATGGTAAACTGACGTGCAGAAAATGTTCAGCACATGAAAAGGCAACTGACAATTGGGCATCAAAGAGCTTCGCCTTTGCGAACTGCCAGGGACCGCACGTTGCCTATTCTAGGAGTTGTGAAAAGTTCAATTTAGAAAAACAGATCATTGCCTTGAAAGTCAACGAGAACATCACCATGGCAGAGGCGCGAAAGAGGTTGGCCTCTTAACCCCCGGGGAAGAGCACCGACGCGGCTCACCGGGGTCCGGAGCGCCGTTAGTTTTCGGCAGGGACCCAGTACCGCGAATCGGACTTAGTCCAGCCGCCCCCCCCCCTAGGGTTGCCCCGGGCAGCGCAACCCGCCTCTGAACCGCTCGTTCAGCCAGCAGCGGCTATGGCGTAATCCACGTCCGTTGGGGATGCTGCTGCACCCACTGGTTCCTCTACACCGGCGCGGAGCACACGCAAGGGCACGGAGGAGATGAAGGCAGAGGAAACCGCAGTCGTTCGCACCCCGCCGCACCACCTGGGCGGGCGCGAGAGGCTCAGAACAAGGCATGGAGTATCCTTCGTTTGTACCCCACGTCGTGTAAAAACCTGCTGTTCAAACATCCAAAAGCGTTTGGAACACCGTTGCGCTGGGAGGCAAAACGAGATACTTGGCGCTCATTCATAACATTCATTCATAAATACTCATACACACACAAAGTTTGTACGCGTATACGGAAACTCAAAGGACCTCAGACACACAGCTTACTCCTGGTCAGTACAACCAGGGACACACTGGAAGAACAAGCCAACACACTCGCATAACACTTCCAACACGTGTCCAGTTGACCACACTAAACAAACACTTTCATGAAACGCAAACTCTCAGCCGAACAGAAGCCTTTACATGACAGCGAAAGATCTACCACATTCTACAACTCCGAGTTTTCGCTTTATGAGGTGAGGGGTGCTCTATGTACCTGCAAACCCTCCGTTCGAGGCGCAGACATCATCACATATACAATGATACAGAAGTTAAACCCAGACACTCTTGTTACACTCCTTCAACTTTACAACAAAATATTTTTTTCGTGGCACATTCCAAAGTCTTGAAGGGAGGCCATATTTGTAGCATTCTTGAAAAAAGGGAAGTATCCTTCTAATGCTGCTAGCTATCGACCCATTTGCCCTGACCAGCTGTCTGTGCACGTTTCTCAACAGATGGTCAACAGAAGACTCGTGTAGTTCTTGGAGTGCAACGTTCATCTCGAGAGCAGCCAGGTAGGCTTCGTGTGATGCGATCTACAAACGACCAAATTGTCGCTCTTGAATCATATATAAAGGATGCCTTCGTGCATAAACAATTTTGTCTAACGGTGTTTTTCGGCATCGGGAGAGCCTATGAAACCACTGCGCTGAACGGGATTCTTTGTGACCTGAAAACAGCCGGTGTAGCGGGCAACATGTTGAACATTGTTTGTAGTAAATGTCAGAGAGAACCTTTTGTGTCAGAGATGGTTCTGAACTGTCAAACGGTCCTGCGCATGAAAATGGCGTGCACAAGGTGGAGTGTTGAGCTGCACTCTTTTCATGGTTAAAATGAACTGTCTTGGAAAAGCATTGCCACCTACAATTTTCTATTCCATGTATGTGGATGACCTCCAGATTTCCTTGAAATCATCTAATATGTCAATCTGCGAACGTCAGGCCCAGCTCTGCATGAAGAAGCTTGCCGGCTGGACAGACAATGGTTTTAATCTTAATCCTGCAAAGAGTTCTTGTGTTCTGTTCTCCAGGAGGCGTGGGGTCCACCTGGACCCAGACATCACTCTTAACGGCATGTCGATCTCTGTAAGCAAGGAGCACAAGTTTTTAGGAATTTCATTCGACAAAAAGCTTACATTCATCCCACATGTCATGCAGCTTAAATGCAGATGCTTAAAAACAATTAACATTTTTAATATCCTCTCATATCAATCTTATGGGGCAGACAAACAACTTCTGCTGCGCTTTCACACAGCCTTGGTGGAGTGTCGGCTCGACTACGGCAGCGTTGTGTATAGGTCGGCTACAAAAACAGCCCTGAAAGTGCTCTAACTAGTGCTGCGTCTTGGCCTTTGCCTGTCATTCGGCGCTTTCCGCACTAGCCCTGTGGAAAGTCTGTATGTCTAGTGCGACAAATGCTGCCTAGGGCATCATCGAGAGTGTGTTGACTTGCTGTATGCATCTAAGATCGTGTCTCTCACCAAACATCCTTTTAATGTTATCATGAACCATACATCAAACTTGGAAATCTTTTTAAACACGCCATCTATTTGCCTACATTTCTTTCTCAGAGGGAGGGGGGAGGTTTCTGCACGCGATGTTCTCTGTTCAGACACACACAAGAAACCCATCTATAATTTATTTCCACCATTGCATCTGCGTCCTATATCATGCGGCCTGTCGTTCACATAGTGAATAAAAATACGGTAGCCAGGAGTTTGATTTTGCAGCACTTGCTGTTCCTGCAGGACAAGTAAAGGTGGGCAGAATTCTTCAGTGACGCGTCCAAAACTGCTTCTACGCTCTCTTGTGCAGCGCACGGACCAAAGTTTAAAGTTAGTAAAACAATATTTACACGACAGAAGCGTATGGCATATCACTCATTTCAAATCACATCATCAAATATAAAATTCTCAAGTCCATCTTGTACACACATTCCCCAGGCGTTGTACACGCAATGTCATCAGGAAGGGCATCCAAAAACTATTTCACCAGTGCCCTTTTCAAGGTAATAATGACTGCATATGCTGTTGTAAATAAATGAGATGGGCGCAGGCAGAGGGCGATAGCTGGGGAAAAGAAGACGACGAAGCTGCGCCCACTGCCTCGCTCACAGTTGGTTCCATCACCTTACGAGAACGGGTGTCTGGGTCGTGCTTCTCTCTTGGATCTTCCACATATGCCTCAAATCTGTAAATAACTATATCCTGGGTACCAGGGCACTGTGGAATCCCTGGGAATGAGGCCGTCAAACAAATGGCTGGTGCTGCTGCTCTCATGACTACAGTTGATATTAAAACAGTATCTTAAACTGGCCTAAAGACACACATCAGACGACAGCTGCGTAACACAATTCCAGTTACACTGGCATCAACAAACAAACAACAAACTGTATGTAATAACCACAATTGGTACGCTACACAACTAACTCACACAACAGATACACGGAAGTCGCCATGGCTAGGCTGCGGATAGGCCACACACATATAACGCACTCCCACCTACTAACTAGAATTTCGGAACCCATGTGTAGAAAGTATGGAAATGGCCTATTCGTAGACCACACGCTAATTATTTGCAAGGCACTTGGCACAACACGACACAAACATTTTCCTGAATTATACAGACGGCACATTCCACTGCACCCATCATACTTTTTGACCTTCGAAGCAATGTATTCTAGTCAGCGTGTTTTTATGTTTTTAGCTGAGGTAACTATCTGCAACGCTTGTCATATCACGTGTAAACATCCTAGCCCATACACCAACCATAGCGATTTTCTTTTGTTTTGCATCACTTTTACTTCTACTCACAGCTGTTAGTATTATTAGTCTCATCAACCATTAAATAAATTCTCTGGCGCTGTTTGCCCTTAGTCGGCCTTGCACCATTAAACACCAACCATCATCATCATAATAATCAGCGAGTTATTATATACATGCCCGTTTCCAAGCAGTTTTCCCTCCTAAACACCAATATTGTAGGAAAATAGCAAGCATAGTACCAGAAGCAGAACGCAGGTCATTTGGTGAGCTTGAATTACTATTATAAGGCAAAAGATAAAGAAAGGTAACACTGCTATTTTTTCCTATACTGCAATGCATATTATAAAATAGGAATGACAATTCCGTACCTTCTGCTTTAGCCTCATCTGCTTTACCTTCATACCGTACCTTACCGTATCTGCTTTACCTTCATACATTGAAGGTAAAGCAGATACCGCGTGGTAGATTTGTTTTTCGAAGTTTTGTGTGGCTCATTTTCTAAATGTAACCCACCAACCCTTTCCTGCAAAAAGCATTTGTTTTTGCGTGTAGAAATATTAACCGGCAAATAACGAAAATCACAAACTTTTCAGCGTAAAACTGCATGCGTAGTAGGATGTGAGCAGTGTAAAATGTGATGACCATTTAAAGTATCTATGTACTGTATCATCGCATAATAACGCGAAATAAGTTCCTATTTCACCGCAGGGTGTAGCCATATATATTCCTATGAAACACTTAAGATTGTGCGCATACTACACCACAGTGAGACGATGACGGAGCATTGAGCAAAAACTGCCCTTTCTGGGACGTTTTGTAAACCAAATGTACAAGTTATAGCCTCATCAAGTATCTCGTAATGAAGGTGCTCACAAAAGCACTATGAATTTTTTAGCACTATAGCACTTATGGGTTTGCCCGAATGAACGAGTGGGAAACGGAAAACGTTTAGTCCTTCTCAAACTCAAGGCACTGGTGACTCTGCACTGCACGCCTCAAATTAGCGAAGTACGGTGTTCAAGAAAGCGGATTGGGCACAGCAGTACACCAGGAAATGGGTTCCTGCAATGTCTTTTTTTGTCCTGCAATGACCTTTTTAATGTTTCGTACGGCGTTGACAAAGTGGGATTTCGTTTTACGTCAGAAGATATTCCTGATAATACGTCTTAGTTGCCTCATAAATGTGCACTGCTGCAAGGCAGTTTCCTAGATGTCGGCGGGTGCATTACAGTTTATATGCGTTGTGCGCGTGTACTTTAAACGCGCAAATGAATGTCTGGTCAGGAAGCACAAAATATATATAAGGTTCATCTTTCTAGTTGATGCAGGAAAAAATGTATTCTTCGCTGCAGTCAATGAGTTATGTGGAACAAGACACAAGCAAAAAATATACAAAACCACTCTGCACAAGTGTGCACTGAAACTTAATTGGAACAGTAACTGGAAACCATCCACCGCCTATGACCTCATTTATTCCTTCGCAAAACAACCACATACATAGAGAAAACAAGTTGTCAGTTGCAGATTAGATCCTCATATATGGCTCCTTCCTTCCAGTTTTTTTCATTCGGATCCGCATAATAACACTGGGTCACCCTTTTTAACTGGAACTTACATATAACCAGATTAGGAGTGCAGTTAAAAAGGGTGATTCACCTATTTTACGCGGGTTTGGCAGATTATGAATGCAGTGTGAGCATATAAGTCACGCAAAGTGCCTTTTGATTCCTGCATGTTGTGCAGATAGTCACCAGTTGGCATGTACGAAGGACAGAGGAGCCTAAAGTGTGTTGAAATATTTTTATATCTCAAATTGTTTCGGACAAAAACATTACCACGACCCGTGCTGTAAAAAATCGAGTTCTGTACAGTGAATCAGGAATTGTTCAATATTTTGTCGTGCTCCTAGCGTAAAGATAAGCATAAATTTATTCTCCCATATTTCTGTACTGTCTATTTTCTAGGCAATAAGGTCAACACAGACTTAAAAGAACGGAACCAGGAATGCACATTGCCGGTTTACTAAATTTGATCTTCTTCTTATAAGTGTAAGATCACAAGGCAATGCATGCAAGCTCTTTGAATTGCCTTGTGATCCTACACTTCCATTTCATTCTACAAGTAGGCACTGCCATTTTCTATACATGTATGGTGCGTTTTAAAGCAAAGCATTTTACCTCTACCCTCCAAGGGTTCTTTACACATGAAATAATCTACTGGCACTGCCGGGAATCGAACTTGGAACTAATAGACTAACAAAGCGAGAGCCCGTTGTCTTACCGATTTAGCTACGAGCCCAAGCGAAGACGATGAAGACAGGTGGTGTACTCACCAAGCATATCTAAGGGTTTACCATCCGCGTTCTCGCTGAATGCCACGTTAAAGCGTTACGCAACCACTGAAGCCCGTCTAGCGGCCCGGTGCGCACCTTGCTCATGTGCTAAGAGTTACAAAAACTTAAAGGAAGCTCACACCAATGCCCGGCATATCACTTCTAGTACGCCAATTTGCTAAATCCTGTGGCCTCCAGTGTTCACGTAAAAAATCACAGCTCCTTGTCGTCCGCCCTCACGCCAAACCGAGGAATACATTCAAATACTCCTTAATGGGCAGGCCATCACTCCAAGCCCCAGCATCAAGATCCTACGCCTACATCTCGAGGCTAACAGCAAGAGTGACGTGTCCTTGCAGCGGCTCAAAAACAGCAATATACAAATCATACACATGATCATGCGAGTTGTCACCAAGAAGCGAGGCCCAAAGGAATCCGGTACCTTTCGATTAGTTGAAGCTTTTGTCCTCTCGAGAGTCACTTACGGAAGACATATAGATGCTTTATATAATGATTAAAAAGGCGGTCGTGCACCCATTGCTCTTTTCATGAGTGCGTACACAGAGAGTCTGCTTAACCCGGGGCTCTTCAACACGGTGGAAGAGCTGATAGAGGGTCATTTTTCTATCCAGAAGCTCCGAACGAACAGAACTGCGGCGGGTTGCCGCATCCATCCCCAGTTTGGCTGGGAAGCACAGAATGTCACTCCGCTTTGTATACTCCTGGTGCTTTTGCCGATTATGGCTACCTACAGATTCAAATTCCTTTCTTGTGCCTCACTCAAGACCGAAGACATGACGGCAGCAGAAGAGGCAGCCATCGCCTTGGATCTCACTCAGCCAAGTGTTCGTAAGGTAGTCACCGATTCCCAACAAGCCTACTGGAATTACCAGTCGGGTTTGGTGTCCCGACCTGCACTGCGTGTGCTGAAAAGCCACTCCCCAAATGGTTCCATTCAGCTCATCTAGACACCCACTCACGCTTCCATTGAGGGCAACAAATACGCCCACCCAGCCAGCCTGCGCTTTTACCTGCCGTGCTATGGAGCTGCACGAGGACATGCACCCGCTTGCCACGTTCAGTGAGATAACCCAGCACTATCGCCCTCTGAGACAGACCGTACCTTCTTCTTACCCTGACCTTTACAGACAACAACTACCCTGCGGCTCATACACCGGGCTCCTTCATACAGCCTACGCGTCTTCATCTAATGTATCCGAATCACTATGACGCTGAATGTAAATTTTCCTCAGAAGTAGGAACACTCGGCCCCGTAATCGGGGTGTACACGAGTTTAGCCCTGAGCACCCTCTTATCTTTCCGTCAACTACCCAGCAAGAGCAATGGGAGGAATACCTATCCGGCTTCAGCGGGTGGACGGAACACAGGCCGCGCGGACTGCATATGGGCCCCACAGAAGAAGAAATCACTCACCAGGGCTGCACTCTGGGCCGTTCAGAAATCTGAATAGAAGTATTTCTTCCTTCTTCTCCCCCTCCTTCTCTACCGCAAATCTCGTCGCCTCCGTCCGCGGCGCAGAGACGGAGAAGTCAGATCGTCTAACACCGGGTTGGAGCTAATTTTGTTTTATAAAAAAGTTTCCACTCGTGTGCAACACCAATACAACTCAACCAAACGCCGTTCTTACACCATGCACTGATTTAACCTTACCAGTAATATCTCTTTGAAGTACTAATGGTGTGGTTAAGTGCATTTTACTTCTCTCTGGGTTTAATATTTGTAGAGCGCTGTGACTGAATTTAAGTGATGTCACATGGGTAATCGTTATGGGTGCCGTTTACAGCTTTGCTTTCCAACCACATTCATGGGGTGGATTGGCGCAATTTTTTAGGTTGGTGCTTTCTAACTAATGGTGAGGAACATTGTGTCAGTGACAGCTTGACCGTGGTTGTAGATGAGAGTAGGAGGTTTTCGCAACACGTTTGCACAACTTTCCTGAAAGTGCATTTTGATACGGCCCTGACAGAAACATCCAAACCTTAACTTCGGTTGGGTAAGCTGGCGTTCTGTTTTTGCGGGACTGAATATGTGGAGTGTTCATTGTAATGAAATCTCACTGTTAAGAAGTAATCTTAAACAGGAGTTCTGGGCGTTGTATCCACATCCAGCCTATTTCGGATGCTGCAACAGGTGGCCAAAAAGACCACTCTTTGGCATGTAGGTTTTGCAACCATTCATCTTTTACATTTTGGTAGTTGCTCCGATATTAGGGCACCTGGGACACGCCCAACCTGGTTGCTGGTGCAACAATAAGGTGGGAACTGAAGATTTAAATGTCCCGCTTTGTATACTATATTACAAATATTACTCCAAAATACAGATGTCGCATGAGCAATGGTTGCATTGAATTTCTAAGTTAGCTAAAAATGGCGTTAATCATTTTTGAACGGAATCGTGTAGAACACAAAAAGTGATGTAAATAATAAAATGTGCTATAGATATCATTTATAGGAAATTCCGCAAGAGCCTAATTCGGCTCTACTTTTGCATTGTGCAACTTCTCCACCATGGAGGTCATACATATTGAGAGTGAAATATTTTAGGTGGAAGTACCTCAGTAAAACACATTTTCTACAACAGTGCCTTATTTATAACTTTGTATGACTGTTCAGTTATTTCTATGCGGTAGCAGCATGATTGCTTTTTACGAGTGTTGTTCCCGTAAACATGGTTTACCTGTAAATTAAATTAACTCAGCCTTACTACAGCGTTCTAAAGAGCACATCCTAGGGTTCAGATAACCTTGTTTTGTAGTCATAAGGTGTGTAAAATATTGCCGCGAAATTGCGTTGGGTTTGTTTATTTATGTTTTGTTTCACCGCCCTGCTACGCCAGTCTGTGTTATCTGTGTGCCAAGTCATGCGCTCGCTAAATTCTTAATTTTTACCCCGCCCGTGTAATCTCTTTTGATAGGCAGAGCGTTTCAAGCTAACCTCAACAGTCCAGAATAATCTCTGATATACAGTGTTCTGGGTGCAATTCGTCGGCTCGGGAAACACTCACGCCGAAAGATAAACACCCGCATGGCAGATGCCGCGGTATTCGATTTGCGACACTCGCGTGCGCACTCGCGGTATTCGATTTCGTGACACTCGCCTGCTGACACTCGCCTGTTTATTCTTTGTGTCGTTACGGGAGCACAAGTTTGTTCCAATACACTTTTTTATTTCAAGCAACTGCGTCATTTTTGACTTCGGGACATCTGATAGGCCCTGAGTAGGGCGATGGCGAATGGTTGAAACGGGCTGGGCCACGGCTGGGTTGAGATAGGTAGTCGTCGACCTCACGTGGTCATCGGCGAGAAAGAAGGCGAGGTGCGTTTAAAGAGAAACCACGCAGTTCGAGACTCTTGTATGGGCAGTGACAATAGATGTGATCGGCCTCTCCACAGTGATAGCCCAGCGGTCGATTATCGGTGGTTCGCCAACAGTCGGTTTTCCTCGGCGTCTAGTTTTGGGTTAGGGACGGCGGTAGGGTCGAAGGCGGGGACAGTGGGGATGGCGGCGAGAGTGGACGGCGGTACGGCGGAGCTTCTCGTGGACGGGTTGGAGCAGGGTGGAGTCGACGAACAGCCGCGGCGTAGGTATAGCCTATGGCTTGCGGGGTGCTTCCGATGGCATAGAAGTGCCCAAAGCGTGCTCAACATCTTCCCGGATAATGTCAGTACCGGAAGCGACTTGAGGTTTTGGCATCGTCGGGAAACGTTTTCGCAGGTCCTCTCTTTCAACTGCACGATGAACCCGCGCAGTGTGTCCGAGCTACTAGCCCCAGCACCAATCGTCTCCGGAACAGGCGCATTGTTTGGGCGGTCGTATTGCCTTGTTTGTATTTAAAATGTCTTCTCCAACACCGCCGCCACAGACGCAAATTCGACCACGGTCTTTGAGTGTTGCGGAAAACGCAAGCGAAGAGCTGTAGCCCCCTCACATCAAAAAACGTGTTTTTTTCTTTGCTCATTTCTGAGTCCGCACGGCGGAAAATGCACTTCAACTCATCAACAAACACAAGTGTGCTTTCATTGGAATGCTTCTTGCGTGTCTGCACAATACTGCTCGGCCCGTTCCTCGCAGTCATGAACTTATTTGAAAGCTCGGTTTTGAATCATTCCCATGTCCGCAGTGTACTTTCGTGGTTCTCAACCAAATTCGTGCGGTTTCTTCAACGTAGAAAAAGACTTGCCTGAGTATTTTGTCTTCATTCCAGCAGTTAAACATTTGGACCCCTTCGAGATGCTCCAGCAAGTCCTCGGGATGTTCCGTAGGTGACCCGGGAAATGATGGTGGCTTCAAAGGTTGCTGCTGGACTACAAGTCCGCTCGCTGCTTTGGTCATCGTGTTCGCGTTGTTCACGGCGCCAGTCGAGACGCCTTAGGCCTTCAGTTTATCCTGAATAATGCAAACTCCGGCTTCAGGCCTTGGTGTCGGCGACTGGCACTACTTTGGCTTGGCTGACGAATAGAAGAGGGTTCAGGGTACATATACTCAGCACATCCACAAGATGTCACAAAGCCAAAGATGACGCAATTCAAGCATTCTTTGAGCCGGAGCAACGCCTATAAAGCCCGCCCGTGCTCGCTCATTTCCACCAAAACGCCTAACGGAACTGGACATGGACGCCACTTATATACGCTTGGGTGCCATCCTCGTCGAAAAGCAAAGCGGTTGCGAAAACGTAATGGCCTATGCCAGCCGTGGTCTGTCGAAGAAGGAGAAAAAGTACTAGGAATCCGGGAAAGAGTGCCTGGCTATGATATGAGGCATTTCGAGATTTCGCCCATACGTGTATGGTAGACCGTTAAAGGTTGTGACAGACCACCGTGCGCTGCGTTGGCTCGCCAATTTCAAGGACCCCTATGAGCGTCTAGGGTGATAAAGCTTGCGCCTACAAGAATTCGTCGTTACCATCGTCTGTAAATCTGGCAGAAAATGCTCCGACGCCAACTGCCTGTCCCGCGGCCCCTCCGACCCACCACCTCAAGACTGCGATAGAGACAATGCGATTTTTTCAGTCGCACACCGAAAGCGACCTAGGTGCCCAGCAGCGTGACAACCAGACTTACGGGTCACGATCGACCACTTCGAAGGTCGCAGTTTCACCATGCCTAGGGCCTTCAAACACATTCACCAACACTCAGCCTCAAAAACTCCGCCCTTGTGAAGAAATACTTCAACCACAGAACGAGAACAAATTGTTTAATTGTAATCCCTGCAGACCTTCGCGACAAAATTTGAGGCCTGCGACGACGACCCGTCATCCGGGTATCTAGGCAGAGCAGGTACTATTTGAAAAATTTTGGTGAAGTGCCTTACAACCGATGTCTTCCATTACGCCTGAAGCTGCCGTGACGGCCGCCGACAAGACCCTCCAGACTTCGGAAGCCGACCGCTTTACTATCGATGCCGTTCCAACAAATTTGAGTGGATCTTTTGGGCCAGGTCTTTACGTTACTATCCGAGAACAAGTGGATTGTCGTAGCGACAGACTACATCCCGCGCTACGAAGAGACAGGGGGCTCCACCAAGGGTCGCGAAGTTGTTCATAACCATTGTTGTGCTGCGACATGGAGCTCTTGAAGTCCTAATAACGTACCGAGGAACGGCCTCTACTGCTGAGCTGGTGCTAGGAATATTATGGTACCGCAAGACAAATGACTGAAGAACAACGGCGTACCACCCACAAACGAACGAGATAATAGAACATTCAAACAATACGACTGCTGATGTTCCCTTTATGTACATCGATGTTGAAAATAAACCTTTGGACGAAGTGTTTCCGTATGTCACGTTTGCGTACAACACGGCTATGCAACATCGGCTATCCGCGTACCACACGCGGATGACACCGTTCGAGATTGTCTACGGCAGACTGCCGACTACGATACTTGACGCTATGCTTCCACATGTAGAATACGACGACCTCAATGCCAACGTACACGATACCTTCAGCGCGTGGAGGAGAACCGGCAGGTCCCTCGAGTTCGTTCAACGTACCAGAAGCTAGTAGATGCCGGATGCTACAACCTCCGACACCGGGACACCGAGTACTGCCCAGACGATCGTGTGCAGGTTTGGACTCCCACCCGACGATGTAGACCTGGCGACAAGCTTCTGCGACGGTATTTCGGACCCTACAACAGTCTATAACGTGTTGGCCAACGTACCTACGATGTGATCCCCAATGGTGATTCCTGAATATCCCGACGGCGCACTCCGCACGAAGTCGTCCAAGTATTTGAGTTTACTACGCACCTTTCACCTAAAACCTTACTACGCAAGATGACGGAGTTGATGTTTGTTTGTTTGTTTGTTTGTTTGTTCAGACTGTCGTTTTATTGTCAGCATCGGGTGGATGCACTTTAAGAGGGAGGAGGTAATGCCGCAAACCGTGGATTGGGTTTTTATAATTATGTTCTGAGCAGAGGTCGGCGAACTGACTCATGAGTCCACTCACTCAGACTCATTTGGACTCAAACTCACGCGTGAGTTTGAGATTGAGTGAGCGCGAAGCTAGTTTGGCATGGTGAGTTTGAGCTTGAGTGAGTTTGAGCCGAGTGAGCGCGACTGAGTTTGAGTCCGATTGAGTTTGAGTACGCCTGACACCTAGTGAATTCTGAGTCCATTTTGAGTTCTGAGTACATTTTGAGTTTGAGTACATTTTGAATTTGAGTTGATTTTGAGTTTTCAGCACATTTTGAGTTTGAGTCCATTTTGAGTTCTTAGTACATTTTGAGTTTGAGTACATTTTGAGTTCTGAGTACATTTTGAGTTTGAGTTCATTTTAGGTTCTGAGTACATTTTGAGTTTGAGTCCAATTTGGGTTCTGAGTACATTTTGAGTTTGAGTACATTTTGAGTTTGAGTACATATTAGGTTTTGAGTACATTTTGAGTGCTGAGTACATATGAGTTTTGAGTCCATTTTGAGTTTTAGTACATATGAGTAGCCTAGCAGGCAGCTATGGTTGGCTGTTAAGTTTCATGCGTCGCTGTGGGCACGGAATTCAGGTTACCTGCGGGTACAGCACCATTCGCGATCCGCGTGATCGGTTGGGATGGAGGAGGTGTCTGATTTTTTTTAATTTCTTGTAGAATTTTCTTGACCCTAAGCACTTGCTGTATACCAAGTTTTCTCGGCTGGCGCGTGAGTGATAATTGACTGCTGAGGTCAAAAAAAAGGGTTTTCTTAACTTTTCCTCCTGATGGATCCACTAAGAGGATGGGAAACGGTGGTGGGAAAGCACACGGTGGCGCTGGCGTGCTGGTTGTTCGCCTGCTACTGTTAACGGCGTGATATACTAGGGGTCACAATGGAAGAGGTAAGAGCCGGGGAAAAAGGGGGCGGGGGCTGTCCCTTCTGATGTTTCTAAAGAATTAGCTGAATTTACTGGGCAACACCCCTTTAGACAAAATAGTGACCGCATTAGATTGGGTGATATGTCAACCTGATGATGCTAAGGCGTGTAAGGTATCAAATGAAAGGTCCTGATTAACGAAATCACGCGGGGTAAATAAAAAAATGCTTCCTGATTGTTGTCATCAGGCAGTCATAATGAGTGATAGATTGAGTTAAAATTCAAAATGACGGTGCGAGGGCATTTGTGGAATCAAATTCAAGGTCTCGATGTGGCGAATCATTCGGGACAAAACGGGTTATGGTTATATAATGACGTAGTCAAGTTAGTCATACATTCGGTTAAAATTTAAGTTCATTGCGCTAGGACACGTGGCGTATCAAATTAAAGGTCTGGATGAGGGTAATCACGTGCTTTCTGATTATTATCATGACATACTCAAGGTGGGTCATAAATAAGGTTAAAATTTACAATGACACCACTGGGTGTGTGGTGCATAAAATTGAAGGTTCCGGTGAGAGAAATCCCGTGGGACAAAAATACGGTATGGCTATAATATGAGATAGTCATGGTTAGTCATTGATTGGTTTAACATTCAAATTGATTCCACTAGGATGTGATGGATATCAAACTAACGGTCTCGATGAGCGGAATCACGTGGGAGAAATACAAAAATGCTTCCTGGTTATAACCATGAGATAGTCATGAGAATAATATTGGGTTGAAATTTGAAGTAACCCCGAGGGCGTGTAGGGTATCAAATTTACGGTCTTGACGAGGGGAATCACGTGGTACAAATAAAAAAGGCTTCGTGGTTCTAATCATGAGATAGTATTTATGAGTCATAGATTAGCTTAAATTCAAGGTGAGGCAGCAAAATCATCTGGGGTGTCAAATTGCAGGTTTCCGTTAGAGGAATCACGTCGGACATTCAAATAATGCGTCCTGGTTACAGTGATGAGAGTCATGGTTAGTTTGACTGGTATGAATTTCATATGATCCTGCTAGAGTGTGTGGGGTATCAAATTAAAGGTCTCGTCGAGTGGGATCACGTGGGACAAATATAAAATTGCTTTCTGATTATAGTTATGAGGATCTAGCAAATGGTATCTTTCTTTAATTGCTGGGTAGGGTTTAACCAAAATTTCCTGCCAACCCCTAAGGCAGTTGTGCTATATACATGCGAGGGCTTGTCCAGAGATGTCCATCAATGCGGTATATACTAAAAAAATATTGGCCTCTAATTGCTCAATCATCGAGGCAGGAATACATGTGGTAAGAACAAAAGCTATGCCAAGCTCTCGAACTTAAATCACCGGACTCAAAAATTCTCTTCTAATAGCTGCCATTCAAACGTTACTTCCTGCATTTTCCCGTCTCCCAACAAACAAGCAAATCCTTCGACACATACGGTGTTGTGGAAACTTTGGACGACCATAGATAACAGGGGGCATCAGAGCTCATCAGAAAGGCGAATTTCACATTTGTTTATGAATAAGCCTTGCGGCCGCGTTTCATGTCCGTAATTTCCTTCTCACAGTGTACCAACGGGCACTCGAATCCAGAATTGGTCAAATACATGTGAGACATTCATTCCTTGCTAGAGTGTAGGAGATAGAGAGGCACCAGAGCCACCAAGACATAAACAGACATTGCGACAGAAGAAAAACACTTCAGAAAAATAAGCAAGCTCAGTTTGTGTGTGCGTTCGAACTGATTTTATTACAATGAGAAATCAGCGCAAGATATCAAAATTAGCACATGATAAAAATGTAAAGAAAAATAATTAACTCGGGCTCTGCAGTTCTCCAACGACTACATCTCAAACACAATGAAAGAACAGATGACTGACGGAACACACACACACACACGCGCGCGCACACACACGCACGCACACGCTTACGCACACGCACACACGCGCACGCACACGCACACGCACACACACATTCACACGCACACGCGCACACACACACACACGCAAACGCACGCGCACTCACACTCGCACACGCACACGCACACGCGTGCATGCTGGAAATTAACATCTGCGTACGGTGGCGGTAATTGCTTACAACGATAGCGTGGTGCTGAGCCGAGCTACAAGAGCTCATCCCACCTAGCAAATGCTAATTAAAACTAACACAAGTGCCTCAGCAAACAACCAGGCACTTTTCTGTTTGTCCCACGAGATTTCCCTCCTCGAGACCCTGAATTTGATACCCCACATTATTTAGCGCCACATCTCTCTGAATTTTAACCGAATCTGAGACTATCCATGACTCCCGTGTTACACGGTCCGCCATTTTCGATCTTTTTTTTTTGTTTTTTTAGCTTTTAACATTTATTTTGATCAATTGTATATTTACGCATTTATAATTATTACAGGTTGAACTTCCGTGATATCTCGTTTTTGTGTAAATGCAGGGCGTTACACGATCCTGGTGGGGGTAGGGAGAGGGGGTACTCGCCAAAGAATGCTACGCATTAATAAAGCAAAAGCATATCCATGAACGCCTCGCGCTTCAAAGATTCGCGGGGACAGTTCGCTTTGACGCAAGGCGTTTTTTTTTCAGGATTCAGAGCAAGAATGCACGGAACCGTAACCCTAAACACGTTAGACCTAAATGAAAGGAGCAGTGAGCACACATCCCCTCGCCCAATCTTGCTTGTTTTGACCCAGGGACCCAGCACACCATCGAGTCTGGACCGCCTCTGTCATAAACACGAACACGCAGCCTACACAAAGAGTTTGGTATACAATATTTACGTACAATTGCTTGCAACCAGTGCTAGTCATCATAGGCAGCAGGTATAGTTGTTATAAATCTGCAACGAAAAATTGTTTCCTACCTCACAGGAGCTATGGTGCAAATGTCGTGCCGAATGCAAGAGTTTGAGCTCACGAATTTGCACCCGTAATATTTTTACCACGCGTAAATTTGACAACACTGAATGCTAATGAAATCAGAGTCCATCTGAGCCACAGTAAATTCCTAGCATGAGAAAGTTGTGAGACCATTTGAGTTCTGAATTCATTTTGAGTTCTCAGCCCATTTCGAGTTCTGAGTCCGTTTTGAGTTCGAGTACATTTTGAATTAGAGTACATTGAGTTTGAGTCCATTTTGAGTTTGAGTCCATTTTGAGTTCTGAGTACATTTTGAGTTCTGAGTACATTTTGAGTTTGAGTACATTTTGAGTTTGAGTACATTTTTAGTTGACGTACATATTGAGTTTTGAGTACATTTTGAGTTCTGAGTACATATGAGTTTTGAGTCCATTTTGAGTTGGAGTACATTTATGAGTTCTGAGTACATTTTGGTTTTGATTCCGAGTGAGTTCTGAGTTTTGCGCTCAATGTGAGTTTGAGTTTGAGTGAGCGCTGATGTGCTGCTCAGCATTGAGTCTGAGTTTGAGTGAGTGGTGATTCGAAAAAAAAAGTGTGAGTGAGTTTGAGTGAGCCGCGCCAACTTTGCCGAGGTATGGTTCTGAGTAAGCCGCCCTGCGGCGCTCTGCTGTGTTGTTTGTGCGACAAACAGATTATTTCATATGCCGTCTTATCTCTTTTGATACGTAGAGGGTGTCGAAGTAACGTCACAAGCCTAGACTATTATTTTGTCATCTAGAGTTCACGATGTAATTCGACGCTTCAAGAAATACCCCCGCCGAAAAATATTTACCGCAGAACAGACACCGCGGTATTGCATTCGCCGACACAAGTCTGCGCACGTGACTTTGTTGACTTCTGTTTCGCCTCCTGTGTATTTGTTGAGTTCGCAGAAGTACGCTCCAATAAACCTGTTTTACTTTCAAGTTAACTGCGTGGTCTTCGGCTTTGCGAAAATATCTTGGTCGCTAGACGCAGCTATAGCTCGTGAAGGCGCATGGGCATGCAGCCTCGGCGTCTATCTTGTCGCGGTCCAAAATTTTTAAAGTAAACAAAAGTTGTCTGGGGAAAATTTGGATAAATTCGACATTTGAATAATCAGACAGCTGCTGAGCACGAGGTCGCGGGTTCGATTCCCGGCCGCGGCGGCCGCTTTTCTGATGGAGGCGAAAAGCAAAAACGCCCGTGTGTACGAGATTTCGGCGCACGATAAAGATCCCCAGGTGGTCGAAATTAATCCGGAGCCCCCCACTACGGCGCGCCTCATCGCCTGCTTTGCGTCGGCGCGTTAAACCCCACAATCAATCAATGAATAATCAGACAACAAGAAAAAATTCGCAACCAAATAAAAGAAGTTGACCAGTCAAACTTTTTAACTTGTTGGGAGTCATCCATTAGCTATTTTCATTGTTTCAAAGACGCCTAATATGTGGGGTGTACCCCAGTGCATTGTGGCTAGCGATAACTGTGCTCACAATAATATTTCGGTTAGATAAGTCATTACCCACCACAACAAAACGTATCCCAGTTAGTTTGTTGGCTGCACGATCGAAAGCTTCCAAGTAACGGTCAAGACGGGAGTCTATGAATGGCCGGGAATTTTTGACTTCTGAAAACCACGAATAGTTTTTGCTTTTTGAGGGGTTTTCCGATAGGATATGTTGACGTAGGAAGATAACAATAACGATCTATCAATCCCGGCAAAAGTGTTGTCAGATTTTATGTCCTACGTGGATTTTAGGGTGTGTTCAAGAGTGTTTTTGCCGAAGTTGTGTCAGTCTTTTTGGCCGTGTAATGAGTGGGTAAGTGACAAACAAGTACAAATATTTAGAAAGTCATTGCCTGGTATTGTAAGCGGAGGCATGGTTGCAAAATCTGTGACTGCAAATTTTTTGTGACGCATGCGAACGTAACACTGATGCTTATGTGATCCTCCGAGTGCACCAACCTTGAACAATTTTTTTCAGAATTGAATCAATAAAAGAATTGTTTCAGCATTTTCTAGATTTGTACGCCTTTGGTTAGAACGACGCTGATGTGTTCCGAACAGCAATTCGTTCCAAAATATTTCCAATTCTGTGCTGAGCTACTAACTGTTACAAGTAACAACAAACTCACGATGTTGTATATATGTAGCTAGCCAGCCCAAGCATGTGGGTGTAGTACCGCTATTAGTTGATATTTTGTACCACAGATGAGCAGTTTCTTTTAAATAAACACATATATTTAGCACCGCTTGAAAAGAGCTAACGAACAGTGTTGTTCCTGATTCATAAAAAGTGCTCACTAAAATTTGATGTTCTCTTGACCCTGTTGCGTTACGTTCGACTTCAGACGTTATTAAGTTCCTTTTTTCACCTGATTGGTGAAAGAGAAACAGCTAGTGAGAGAGATGACGTTATTTGAACAACCTTGGGTGTAACTTGTGAGTGAAAAGGCTGGTTTTTAAGAGTCCGTCGTGCGGAAGGTTGTTCACAAGATAGTAAAGTGTGAAGTCTAATTGGACGACCAAGGAAAAGAACAGTGGTAAACAGCCCACAAGACAGGCAGTGATTTCCTATGTGCATAAGTTGGCGCATGGCTAAAGATTGTTGCCAATAGGTATGATGTAAGACCGGTTTTCTCGGCACCGAATAGACTGAAAAGTGTGTGTGGCAAAGTAGATAGGTTCTTATCAATAGTAAAAAAATGCCGAAGAAAACAAAACTGCGGACTAGAGCACAACCCCCCCTTTGTTCATTGTGCAACGTGCGTCGTTTATTGCTTATCGGTGAATTGTGGCCATATCTACGTGGGCCAGACAGGGCGATGTTTTACTATACGCCTACAAGAGCATCGAAGTTCATTAAAGTCGAAAGATGGCTCTAACCTGGCGAAACACTGTTCTGCGTGTGGTTGTACACCAATATGTTGCGGGGCTTCAGGTTTATCAAAATTTCGGGACAAAACCAGTAGACAAGTTATGGAATCATTCCACATTGAAAGGTGTGGCGAGCGATGTGTCAGCGCCTGTTCCCTCACTTTCACCGATGAGGAATACTCCTATCTGTGTCACCCGTTGCGGAACTGATACTTTGGTTTATGTATGGTTGTGATGCTGTTTCAGGTTTTTGGCTACTGTATGTGTGGCGTGTGTTTTATCTTTTTCTCCCGCGTGTGCCTCGACCGCCGTTAAGTCTTGTAATGGTGTGTATAATGGGGGAGGTAATCCTATCACGTGTACTCTGGATGGTATATATGGGTGTGCTTTTCAATAAACGAGTAGTTGCGAGTAAGCGCTGTCGTGTCTACATCTTCCTTCGTCCCTGTTTTTGTAGCGCTTTTGTTTACCACAAAGATTACCTGACCATCTCCGCTCTTAAATATTTCTCTAGCTTACTGTTGAGTCCACTCGGACCGACAGCCATGTGCATCGGCGCTCTTGCTGACCAAGCTTCGACTAGTCAGCGCAATGGTACTTCAGTGCCTGTGACGTTAGGCAATGCAAAATATACCTCTCTCGCTTCCAGCAGGCCCCCTTGAAACCGACTGACATTCTCCGCGAAGCGTAATTTCGTGTTGTATCGAACCTTCTTGGTATTTTCCCCTAATTGCACTCTGCGGACAGGTGGTTTCCTGTCACCGAAGATTATAGCACGCGGGGGCGCCGTCCCATAGGCGGCGCCCATATTCGCCTAGCCGTGCTCCTTACATATCAAGGTGCTCCTAGTCAAGCTGATTGGTAACCGCTGCAGGCACTTCCCTCCGCTAGGTGACAACCGTCTCCGCTCTTTCCGCACTAAACGTACCCTCAAGAACAACCTACCACTTACACTCCAACACACTCACAAAACAATCAAAATTCAAAGGTAATATTTGTTCACTAACCATCCTGACTGGGACGTTGCTCTACATTGCGTAACTTTTGTCTAGAATTCGTGCCTCCTTGACAGTGCTGGCTACCCTCCTTTCACTTGCATTCTTCCCCACGACGAAGCACTGACATTGGTCCAAGCGCTGCATTAACCGAGGACGCCTAGAACCAAAAATGCTTGTGAAGCAATTGCTCCAGCCTTTTTGGCTCACTAGGTCTGTCTTCCTAAGTTGTCGATATTACAGGTATCTCAAACGTACCTTTACTACAATCAGAACCTCACTACTAAGTTCTCACTTGTCTCCCTCCCACCATTAAGGAGACCTTTTTGATTCACATTGAGCTATCCGTAAAACAACTGACCGTTTAACTGGACCGAATGGCATCTCTTTCACAGTTACACTCGTGAGCCAGTCTCCGTCCTCATCTCCGCACCCTACCCCGCAACTTGTCCGCTATCCCGAATGATGGCGAAGCTGATTCCTGAGAATTTTGTATATTCAGCACAAGGCCGGCATTTAGGCTTTCTTGGGTCGTGTCAGGGCTCTTCTCATGTCAGCTTGGGCAACAAAGTCAACCGTTCAGCCAGCTGAGTCAACCATTTTATACGGGTTCGCACCACTGTGCTGAGGTGGCTTATTGCCTGGGAGCGAAATAACAAAATGCGTGGTGGTGTTCGCACGCGGTGTTCCTGGGAGATTACAGCGACCTTAGCTGTCACCGCTTTCTCTTTAGATGTCTTATTACGCTTCATATAATCCCTTATCATATAGCGGACGTTCCCATGCACCAAATGTAGAGAAAACTGAAGTACCTAGCTGTTGTATTACTTGAAATGCTGCTGTAGAAGCACAGAACATTTTCTATTAAATCGGCGTTGGTGTAAAATGCATCACGTTGCTTCATTCTATATGGTCAGCACATGCGAACAATGTCAGATGCTGAAACTAATATGACAGTGCTGTGTATGCTCATTAAATAAAGAATTGTCCTCGTACATTCTGACTTCCCTGCAAATCGTGAACAACACTAGTCTTCTGCCCCTTTCCCGTCCCACCTTCCAAGTAATTGCCTCTCTTTGCTTGCCGTCAGACCCTCACGCTCTTCCTATCACGTATCGCTCATCGCACCGTAAGCACACTGGATATTTACTAAAGTCAATTCAGTTTACCGGCGTTCTAAGTGCCCGCGCGCCATTTAGAAAATATTTTGATACGGTTGTATTTGGAATGCCGCCACATGGTCGAACCTCTCTTGCGAGTTTGATTATATTTTTGTGCCACCTATTGTTTTACCCGAGGTTTTTATAACCTACAGAATATATCAAGTGTAAATACTTTTAAGTGAATGAAACTTCCTGGTACTCGTTATGCAATGATGTGTTGCCTCAAATATGCGAAATAATTTCTTTTGCTCACCCATGTTGAGAAGTATGAAGTTTTGTGGAAGATTTATTGGTTTAGAAAGGTTAGCTTAGATGGCCTTTTTGTTTCCGAATTTGTTCACCTTATGTTCGTTAATCCAAACTTTGGGACAAACACACAGACACAACAACAGATCAAACTATTCGAGTTTAGGTATCTTGAGGAAGACTATCGCAACTAAATTAAAAAAAAGCCCCGATATCTTGCCACTCCATGTATACAACTGTCCGCAATTTCACAGTGAAATCTCCCATGTATGCAACTGCAATCTGCATGGGGCTCATTTGACGATCGCGCTGTTTTATGCTGTTCCGAGTAGGATTGCTTTTAATACGGAGGGCAACACAGTCGACGTTGGGAACCCCAGTGACATTCTCAGTGGTGGTCAAGTCTAATATATCAAAACAGTCTTTATTGCCTGTCCAAATCTGCAATAATTGTTAGCGTTGATACGGGTCTGAATTGCTTATAGCATGAATAAAAATAAAGTTAAATAAATAAAACCTGTACTTAAACGGACACCGAGCGTTCATGGCAACGTTAGCACATGCAATATGAGAAAAGGTACTTCAGACGTAATCCCACGGCGTGAAAAACCTTAAGCCGGGAAAAAGAACTTTTTCACGAAGCTTGTCCCTGTACTTAGAGTTTCATTTTGCTTCTCGGCACAGTTGCTGCATGAAGGACGGCCCTGGCGCACTGACGTATCACAATGGCTCTGAAAAGCAGCACAAGAAATCAATGCCCCAGAGGAAACCACCGAAATATTTCCTCTTTTGTTTTTGCGGGGCCCTTGAGGGGTTTTCGAGCATTCAAATGGCAAGGCATTCATTTTCCCACACGTAAGGCAGAATGCAGCCACCCAGAAATAAATTATTCTCGTGCATAATTCCGCTGGTAAAGAGCACTCCAACATTTTTTTTTTTCGGATGAAAGAATGCGGTTCCTTAGGCGCTGGAAATGCAGCTGTTTTTGCAACCTCTTGTCAATTCTTGGGTGAGCGAACCGACTGGTTCTGAGCGCCCACAAAATGCCGACTCCAATATCGCAGAGAGGTGTGTTGACGCCACAGGTAAGAACGCGATTAATATCTTATTGTGGAATAGGGGAGTAAAGGGCCGAACAATTCTCCTTTAAATTCTGCTTTTCAACTTTGTATATTAGAACAAAGTATTGCGTGTGCACACGACGTGCTTTCGTTGTTCAGGATAGTTCAAAATGTATTAGTATAATTTCGTCAAGTACACTAGAAGATTCTAGGACTGCAGCGCAATGGCTAAGTCCAAATGCTGACATTATTCTTGAAAAACAGTGAAATTAATGTCAGTAAAGAAATTAATTCGAAAAACGCCGCTGAGGAAAACATATCAATTGCGGATCGTTTTTTTTTTTCTCAAATGTTTCACATTTTTAAGAAAGAGAAGCTTATATTCCCGGTATTTTGTGTGCTGCCGGTAGGCAAAATTGTGGCCGGTAGTCTACCGCTCTTCGCTGAAAGTCAGGGCTTGGAAATAAACAACGGTAAAAGTCGAAACTTCGTTTCGAAACTATCATTCGGCATCTAAGTGACGCAATCGCATCGTACAGTTTGACACATACCCTAGATGTCATCTGCAACTTTTTTGTCTACAGCACACTTCTTCCAAAAGCGAAACCATGCTTTGTGTTGTAGCCACATGTGGTGCCATTGACAACAGTATGCGCGATGCAACACATCCTGCCTGAGAGTATTTCGTCGTCATTGTTTGTAGCAAGAGAACGACCATAATATTTGATTGATCCTGGTGTTTACCGCGCCGAAGCTACACCTGGGCTGGAGGTACACCTTATCGAATGTGTGCGGAATAATTTTGGCAACCTGGCCATTTTTGCGTACGCTAAAAATGGAGACATGGGCACTTTCGCTTTTCTTTCCCATCGAGCATGTCGCCTCCATGAACAACCGGAACAGTAGTAACCGTCGAGATGGGAAATTTGCAGTTGGCTACGTTGCCCTCCGTCACACTTGTCGCACGTTGTCCGCATCTCATTCCCCCAAATGGCAATATCCACTTAGTGTAAGCGAAAACTCCAATCGCAAAAAAATTTGAGCATCTTCGAGTAGAGAAACCCTGAGTAGTATGCGAAGCAGCCATCGGGTCGACTCAAGTCGACTGCGTTTAGGTTGTCCGCAGACATAAAGCTCACCTCGTCTATGATCACGCATTTCACGTTGGAGGAACGCCAAACGGAAGCCGTTCAATTCGCTGGCGCTGAGGCCTCCATCTTTGTTGGGGCCGGTAGTATCCCCAAAGAGCTTGAAAGCCGCGTGCACCGTGGTTCCTCCCACTGCCACAGCCGCCTTTCCGGTGCGCGCGCAGAGGATCAATGCGTTGTAGGCGGTGTTGTTGCCGGTGTTGGTGTACCTGTTCTAGAGTTTTATGGCAAGCAGAAGGACGTCAACAGCAACCCCCACGTCATCATCATAACGCGACTCCTGGAAGGAATTAGAACACCCACTTAGCGCCAACTTTCATTCGCCAGTGGCCACAATTACGCGCTGTGTTCACAGTGCCAGTTCTTTGCAAATTTAAAGATCAAAACTATTGTGAGCGTACCATTTCCCATCCATTGTCATGAAAGTGTCTGAGTGAAGTTACTGCAACACTTTTCATCGCAGAGAGGAAACAAGTCCTTCGCACTCTGGTCATCACCGACAGTGCTTGAAGCGCCTGCTCAAAATCCTACCCCAGGCGGAATCACTGTCACGTGTCTGCTCTCAGGGCTACCTAAAAGCGCCATCTTTGTGCGGCTTCCCTATCGGGACTCCGACAGCTTACGTATTTCGCTCACGGTGACTGTGCCTGCTATTTTTAGGACCCAAGCTATTGCCAGTCTTTCACGAACTATCGACGTTTGAGAAAGGGCCTGAACTAAGAAACCACGCCCCTTTTTACGACCGTATGGAAACGAGGCCTTTAGATGCTGCCTATCACCGGCAGTGGCTTGGGCGCATTATCAATTACAACACCCCCGCTGGCGTCATCGTTTCATGACCTCTGGTAGAGTGACATCAGAGCGCATACTTCGTGCGGCCTTCGGATCAGTACTGTCACTGCTTACGTATTCCACTCACACTGCCTCTGCTTTGTATGTTTAGTACCCAAGTCAATGTCACTGTATCATCTGCCATCGACTTCCGTGGCAGGGCATAAACGAAGAAACTGCACCCTTTTTTATCCCTGCGATCAACGAGGGCACTCGTGACTGCATATGAGCAACAGCGTTTCCAGCACCTGGTCGAACCATCACCCCCGCCTCCGTCATCATCACGCGGCCAAAGTAACGCATATAAGAGTTCTAACGTTATACGGGCTTCGAGCTGGCAGTGACACAGCTTACACACTGTGTGCACCGTGCCTGTGCTGTGAATATTTAGATGAGTTTACCTACGTTTACCACTGCAAAGTGTATACGGTACTCGCCAATCCTGCCCCTGCCGACCGTGTGTGTTTCTGTTGTTGTGGTTAGTTGTGTTTTTCTTTGCTTTTAAGTGTCACTCACAATAGGTTTAAAGTAGTTTAAGTGATGAAGGGCATTCAAGAAATGAGGCTAACAGTGTCTGTAGATATTAGCGGCATACTTCAATGCCTTATGAACAACTCTCATGCTCACAGTCAGGCCTGGTCATTGCATTTTTGTTGGTTATCGAGCTCCGCATGGTAATTTGGGTCGCTTCTTCTTTAAGTTTGAAGAACTAACTTTTCCGTTATCTCTTATCATTCCTGGTTGTACGTTGGTAGTTGTTTAGTATACAAATATGCATACGTACGTGCCCCCCACAACAGAAAATGCTAGTTGAGCTCATAGTACCTGCTTTAAAAACATCATCCACGTGCTACACGCATTACCACAACATCCGCTACAGACCTTTATTTGATAAGCTTACAAAATGGACAAACAGTTCAACCCTGGCGCATTGTTTCTGTTGTTCCTTACTGAACTGAGCATATACCAGTTTTTGTGTCGCTTTAAAAGCACATATCTAAAAGAAGTGGCGGCCGTCGATTACTCCGGTGTTGCTGGGTGTCTTCAAAAGTGGACTGGTTCGCTGTCAGCATTTTTATAACAAAACATCAGCCGATACGGCATGGCGGCGTTACTCAAGAATTTTATCTACTATACGAGAAATTATTCCTTGCTGCGTGTAATTGCGAACGGAAGAAACGTCGCAAACTATGAGTGGCACGTACCATGACCGGCTTACCAAAAAGTAGACCAAGTTTCTCCGCATTTCTTCTCATTTTTCACACACTGACGAGCTTCAAACCCTTACGCAATCGGCTTAAGCGTGAGCCAAAATTAGCGAAAGTACCATATCCATTAAAACTTTTTCAGCATCTTTCCCACAATCCATCAAAATTTAGGTCCAGTGCTCAATCCCATCTGAAATAGAACTCAAAGTCCTCCTTAAAGCCCAATAAATGACTGTAACCGGTTAACCCATTCACGTTTGGCGACACAATTGACTAATTTCTGTTCCAGTGTTTGCAACAGTAAACATTACACAAGTTTTGTTCAATACCTAGATGAAAGGTAATTTCAGTCCATTGTTATTGAGCCAGGAGACGAGATCTATCTATTCATATATAAGAACACTAAGGAACTAAAACAGCCTCGACTGCAATAAAATTCAAAGCGAGCCAGAAAAACGTTTACTTAAAACATAGCAACATGCCTCACACATATCTACGATATCTTACTGTCTACGGGGTATATTTTCAGCTGATACGCTACTAGTGAAAGTGGCCGCGATCTTTAAAAATTGAGATTACAACATTTTTGGTAACAATTCGGCGATTTTAATCCTCTCGTTTGTTTCAAACGGGCTTGAATAATCAAATATCGCCGTAGTCATCAATTCTTGTAAGAAATTGTGAACACAAAGTTGGAGTGAGTACGGCTTCCCTCCTCACAAACTGACTACGGATAGGAGAAGCGTTTTGAACAGCGCTTTCTTCTACGGGCGTTCTTTGACATTTAAGTGTGTTCTTTGGCTTCAGCATGCAATTTGACAATGTTAACCATAATACAGTTCATTAAAAATTGCAACAGTGTTGCAGCCGACATCATGACTCAAAACGTGCTCAACAATAATTTGCTCCAAGATATCAGCACATGTTAATAATTGTGCATTTAAATACCATAAAGATTTCCAATGGCGGACAACGTGGAAGCATTTTCGGGTTGCTTTTTATTGCACGTCTATATTAATCATATAATTAACGTAAGCGGGCTCAGTATGTTAGATGTACCGATGATAGCAGTATTTCCTTTGTTCGCATGATGTGTACCGATTAGCTGGAACTGGGAAACTGGTTTTAGGATCTTTAAAACTATGGTATCAAGCAATTCTTTTAGGGTCAGATAAATGAAGGCGGAGTGTGAGGTCCACTTATGAGATTAGCAGCCGGGCGCCCGTGCTGCGCGTGAGAACCCGCCGCTCTGTCTAGCGACGTAGCACTGCCGACACTGCGCTGCAACTGCCGCTAATTCGTCGCGGCGCGCACGGGAGACGGATTGTCTGGCCCACCGCATTCCTCAAGGATAATCC